>NW_006400112.1:773196-775178 GCF_000299155.1 Elephantulus edwardii
CTTTGACATCCTCCCACAACTCATCTGGTCTTCGCTCATTAGTGTTCAAGGCCTCAAACCTGTTCCTGAGATGATTCTGAATCATACTGGGAAAATCAGAGGATCAAAGAAAGAGAGGAAGATTCTTAATGAGATGGATTGACACAGTGACTATACAATGGACTTGAGAATGATGAAGATTGTAGTGATGGAGGAAGATAGGGCAAGGCTTAGATCTGTTGTTCATAGGGTTGCGATGAGTTGTAGTTGACTTACATGCACCTAACAACAACAATGTTTAATGAGTTTTAGCATCTCTTCACAAGCTTCTGATCATTCATATTTCTCCTATGGTGAAATATCTATTAAAATTCTTTGTCCATTTCGTTGTGGAGTTATTTGTCTTTGGGTTAATTTGTAGATTTTTAATATATTAGACTCTTAATAGATGTATAATTCCCTAACTTTATCTTCCACTACATAGGTTGTATTTTTACACTGTTGATAAGATCCTCTGATGAATTTTTTTTATTTTATTAATTCAAATTTATCTTGTGTTTCCTAAAGCAATGATTTATAGTATTCAGTATAAAAGTGTTTCACTTTCCTGGCTAAATTTACTACTAGATATTATTTTAATTTTATTGTAAATGAGATTGTTTTCTTAATTTCTCTTTCAGAGAATTCATTGCTGTGTATATAAATACATGTTTGTGTGTGTGTTAATCTCCTGCAACTTTGCTTTATTCATTTATTACTTCCAGTAGTTCTGTAGGGAAGCTGTGTGTACTGCCAACCCAAAGATAGGCAGTTCATACCTACAAGCTGCTCCATAGGAGATAGGAAATCTCCATGTGATTTACAGCCTCTGAAAGTCTGATGAAGGGTCAGCGATAAGTTGCTTCTGACTTGACAAGACATAATAAAAAGTAGTTTTTAAAGAAGGTTTTATAGCATAAATTAATGGCCCTGCCTCTTTGACAGTTGAGATCCACCAGCTGCTTTGGAGGCAAAAAAATGAACAGTCTTCTCCTTTGCAATATATAGTCTTAAAAACCTTCTTGAGGGTTGATTATGAGTCAGTGCTGGCTCACCAGAAAGAAATGAGTGAGCAAGCAGCTATATAGAGGTCTCTTTGGACCATATGTTACCATCTAATTAGGTAAAATTATATCTTCTCATTTGAACATCTTTCCTTCTCCCACATCTTTCCTAAGTTCTGGGCTGAAAAGATGTTAAGTATTACCAGATTACATCTCTTATGATGATCATTTGATTCTTTTCATTCTATTAATGTAATCAGTTGTTCATAGTGTCACTATGAATTATAGTTGACTCAATGGCAGCTAACAACAATAGCATTTCCACGGATTGCTTTCCTTATGTTGAAACACCCTAATATATCTTGGTTAATTAACCTTAATTATGTATTATAATTTTTAATATATTGTTGGATTCAATTTGTTAGTATTTTACTGTGGATTTTTGCATCTATAAACATAAAGGATATGGATCTGCGGTTTTCTTATTGTGTCTTTCTACCATTTTTTTAGGATTATATTGGGTTTTCCTTAGTGGTAATAAGTTGCATTGTCAAAACAAAACAAAAAAAAATACACACACACACAAGAACCCAAAGCTTAGATTGGCATCTATCAACTTCTATACAAATTATTCAATGCTAGATGTGTGAACATATTTTTTTAACTGACCCATAGCTGACCCTCCAGAATGTTTTCAAAGGCTACAAATCACAAGTAAGGAAATTGCTCATCTTTCTCTTTCAAAGCAGTTGATAGATTTGAACCATATGCTTTTTCATCGACAAGGCAACTTATTACCACTAAGGAAAACCCAATATAATCCTAAAAAAATGGTAGAAAGACACAATAAGAAAACCGCAGATCCATATCCTTTATGTTTATAGATGCAAAAATCCACAGTAAAATACTAACAAATTGAATCCAACAATATAATAAAAAAAATTATAATACATAATTAAG
>NW_006400112.1:775357-791730 GCF_000299155.1 Elephantulus edwardii
ATGCAATTGGCACAGGATAGAGCAGGGTTTAGGGCTGTTGTACATAGGGTCGCTATGAGTCGCAAATGACTCGACGGCACATAACAACAACAACAACAGATGTGTGAACAATTTCTGTTTTCATTAAGCTTTTTTGCTTGCCCCCTCTTCATTTTAAAGTAATTGTTGACCATTTGAGGAAACTTCTCTTCTTTTTAAATGTAGGTGTTTGCTGCTATGAATTTTCCACTAAACCCTAACATTACTGTATTCCATACATTTTGATATGCTATGCTTTACTCTTGTTAAAGGTTTTCTTTTAGCTTTTCTTTGACCATCGATTGTTTAAGGTATACTGCTTACTTCCACTTATTTGTGTAACAGGATATATTCTGTTAATTATTTCTGGTTACATTGCATTGTGAATACAGATAAGTCTTTGTAGGTGTTCAACTTTTCTTAAGTTTGAAACTTGCTTTGAGTCCTAGCATAAATTCCATCTTGATTCCTAGAGAGAATTTGAATAGTGCTGATGTCCTATGATATGCTTTATACATATCACTTATAGAGCGCTCTTGTGGCCTAGTGGTAAGAAGCTGCACCACAATTCCCCAAACATACAATTAGAATCCTCCAATTGCCATGTGGGAGAGGGATGGGCAATCTCTTCCCATGTGATTTACTGCCTCTGAAAACTAGCCAGAGAGTCAGCTATGAGTCAATTACAATTCCAATAAAAACATACATGTTGATGCTATCTAGTTCATTTATCCAGTAAACCAGGTGTCCTTGCACTGACTTAAATAAATGGGATCAGTAGTCAAAATATCAAAAGACGTATCACATTGAGAAATCTGGTCTCAGAGAACCCTCCAAAGTGCTAAAGGGCAAGGATGTCTGTTTAAAGACAAAAGTGTGCCTGTATCTGGTCATGCTCTTTTTAATAACTTGCTGTGCATTTGGAAGCTAGACCACAGCTAAGGATGACAGAAGAATTGATTACTTTGAGTTGTAATGTTGGAGAAAAGTACTGATTACCCCATGGACTGCAAAAAGAGCAAATAAGTCTCAAAGAAAGTGTGTCCAGGGTACTTCTTGGAATCAAAGATGATGAAGCTTTGTTTCATAGACTTTGAGTATTTTATTAGGAAGGGTCAGTCCTTAGAGAAAGACATCATGCTTGGAAAGATGCAGGGTCTGTGAAGGAGAGGAAGACTGCGGATGGCACAGCATAGTGTCAGGTTCAAATCTGTTGTTAGTAGTGTCGCTGCGAGTTGGCATCAACTCAGCAACACATGGCAACAACAAATTAATGCTGAATCTGTGTTACAGAACAAATCTTCATTCCATTAAGTTGTCATTGCTGTAGTTTTTCTACATTTAATTTTATATAAAAGATGCATATATCATGGAAATAAGTATACATAAGCAAGTATTTTTTCCCCCTCATGAAGGTCAGGAACTGCAGTCTTTATTATGGTTTGAGGCTCAATATCAAGAAAACAAAGATTCTCACCACTGGGCCGATTGACGGCATCATAATGGATGGTGAAGAGATTGAGATTGTTCACAGTTTTGGTTTGCTTGGGTCCACAGTCAACACTCTTGGCACCAGCAGCCAGGAAATTAAAAGACACATTGTGATGGGAAAGTCTGTGGTTAGAGACCTCTCTAAAGTATTTAAGTGAAAAGATGTCAGTCTGGAGACTAAGGTGCGTCTGATACATGCCATGGTCTTTGCCATCACTTGCTATACACCAGAGAGCTGGACAATGACTAGGGATGATAGAAGGAGAATTGATGCCTTTGAGTTGTGGTGTTGGGGAAGAGTATTGAATATACCATGGACTGCTAAGAAAACTAACAGGTTTATCCTGGAGTGGGTGAAACCAGGCTGTTCCTTGGAGGGAAGGATTCTGAAGCTTCATTTGACATACTTTGGACATGTTGCAAGGAGGGACCAGTCCTTGGAGAGGGACGTCATGCTTGGGATGGTGAAGGGACAGCACAGGAGAGGAAGACCTTCGATGAGATGGATTGATTCAGTGACTGGGGTAACAGGGGTTGGTGTGTCAGAGATAGTGAGATTGGCACAGGATAGGGCAGAGTTTAGGGCTGTTGTACATAGGGTCGTTATGAGTTGTAGGCAACTCGACGGCACATAACAACAACAACAACATGTATGTTTTCAGAATGGAGTAATCAGACTTGTTTCAAAACTATACTATAACCACACAATTCTATAACAAGACAAATTAAACTCATGGGCAGGTCTGTATTTTGTACATTTTAAACAATTTAACAGATTTCAGATCATAGCTGTAATCCTTTGGAAGAAGATTGTCTGACTTTTCTTCTGAAGGACTTCTGGATAGTTTCACACAGTAATATTTTCAGTCAGTACCTGAGCACCCAACAGTTTGCATCACCCACAAACTCATAATTATAAGAGGTTTTAAAACTCTATTTTTTTGTTGAGCTGTTATTTTATATTCTATCCACTATTGAAAGTGTTGTTTTGAATTCTCCAACTATTACGATAGAACAGTTTCTTCATTCAGTTCTGTCAGTATTTGCATCACGTAAATACTGGGACTTTCATAGTAACTGAATATTTATCTCCTGTTAGAGACCTCTCCAGAGTGCTAAAGAGCAATGATGTAATTCAAGAGACTAAGGTGTGTCTGATCCAGACCATGGTCTTCCCAAATGCGTGCGGTGCGTCTGAGAGATGGACAGTAGCTAAGGATGCCAGAAGAATGTATGCCTTTGAGTTGTGGTGCTGGAGAAGCATATTTAACTTACCATAGACTTCCAAGAGAACAAATAAGTCTGTCTTGGAGGGAGTGAAAACAGGTTGCTCCTTGGAGGCAAGATTTTGAAGCTCTGTCTCACATACTTTAGGCATGTTGCCAGGAGGGATCAATCCTTGGAGAAGGACATCATGTTTGGAAGGGTAGAAAGATATCCCAAGAGATGAAGACCCTGGTTGAGATGGGTTGGCATAATTACTGTGGCAAGGGAGAAGATGCTGTCAGCTACAGTGAGTTTGGCTCAATATAAGGTTTATTTAGTTCAGAGGTATTACCCATAGGGTCATTTATGAGTCGTAGTAGACTTAAGGACCTCTGCGAATCTCTGTGAAGTTCTGAACCTTGTCTTAGCCTGTGCCATCCTCATCATCTTTGACATATTTGAGCCCTTAATTGCAGTTACTGTGTCAATCCATCTTGTTGACAACCTTTCTCTCTTTAGCTAACCCTCCACCTTTCCAAGTTTGATGTCCTTTTCCAATGAATAACACCTCCTACCTACCTGCCCAAAGTATGTGAGATGAAGCTTCACTATTCTTTCTTTCAAAGAGCACTCTGGCTGTACTTTCTCCCAAAAATATATCTGTTCTTTTGATAGTCCAGAAGACAGTCAGTACTCTTCTCTAACATAACAATTCAAATCATCAAGTCTTCTGCTGTCATCCTTATTCATTGTCCAGCCCATAGACACATAGCAAGTGATTGAAAAGACCATGGCTTGATTCAGGCACTTTAGTCTTCAAAGTGACATCATGGCTCCACAGCACTTTGGAGAGTTCCTTTACAGTAGACTTTCCCAAAACAGTATCTCTTGACTGCTAGTGCCAAGGATGTTAATTGTGGATCCAAACAAGATGAAACCATTTACAATTTCAATATTTTCTCCATCTATCACAATGTTGGCTATCAGCCTAGTTGTGAGGATTTTTGTTTTCCTTATGCTGAGATGTAATCAATATTGAAGGCTGTACTGTAATCTTTTATCTTCTCCAGCAAGAATGTCAAGCCTTCCCCACTTTCAGCAAGCAATGTTGTGTCATCTGCATAACACAGGTTGTGTACACACACACACACACACACACACACACACACACGCATTAAATGTGTGCTCCAACCAACCATACTGTTTATCACAGTTAAGACTAGATCGATAAAAGGGGGGAGGGGTCCAATCTTTGTCATTGCTCATATCTCCCCTTAGCCTTGTATGAATTTCTAGAGAGGGATGAGTCCACTTTCTCAGACAAACCACTTCGAGCCAATTCGGAGATCTTCACCATAATCCCCTAGGAAAGTCAGAGATGAGTTCCCTTACAGTGTGTCCTGGCACTCCCACTACATTTAGATGACAAGTGGCGCAGAGAATCAGAAAGCCAAAACCTTCCTACAATTTTAAAATCAGCTTATAATTTATATTGTTGTTATGTGCTGTCAAGTCACCTGCGACTCATAGTGACCCTATGTACAATAACCTTGAACTCTACTATATCCTGTGCCAATATTATTGTCTCTGATACACCTACCTCCATTACCCCAGTCACTGAATCAATCCATCTCATCGAGGGTCTTCCTTTCCTGTGCTGTCCCTTCACCATTTCCAACCACTCCAAGGACTGGTCCCTCCTTGCACCATGTCTAAAGTATGTCAGATGAACCTTCAGAATTCTTGCCTCCAAGGAGTAGCCCGGTTTCACCCACTCCAGGACAAACCTGTTCGTTTTCTTAGCAGTCCATGGTATATACAATACTCTTTTCCAGCATCACAACTCAAAGGCATCAATTCTCCTTCTGTCATTCCTAGTAATTATCCAGCTTTCTGATGCATAACAAGTAATTGCAAAGACCATGGACTGTATCATGCACACATTAGTCTCCAGACTGACATCGTTGTTCTTCTTGAATCAGAACTGGCTGATAACTGACCCTTACTTAATTGGGTTTCTGGGCTTATTAATCACACAAGAGCAGATTACCAATCTTTCTTCTACAGAGTGACTGGTGGCTTTGAACTGCCAGAGGAGCTTGGCCTTTGGGTTAGCAATGCAATTACTCAAACCATATTGTTGGAACCAAAGCGCCTTTGTTCTTAATGTAGTTTAGATTTAGCTGTTGCATACACTCAGCTGCTTTTCAGAATTCTTATCAAATTGATTCTATCAATTTCTGGTTGTTTTCTTTTATGATTTTTTGAAAGAATACATACAGCATTGAACTGGTCATGTCACCACCTCACCTCTTCCCAAAACATCCCCAATAAAAGGACTTTTAACTGATGAAACAAAGCTGTCTCAGACTCTCCTCTAGGGTCAACTATATAATGCTTTCACTTTTTCAGCATCCTTAGCCACCTGAGAAGATGTTGGTGTAAGTCACAGAATCGGCAAGTGGGGACATAAAGGCTGCTCTCACAAGAGACCTTCCAGTGAAACTAGAATCAGCAGCTGCTATGTTTTGGACATTGCAGAGGCTTTTGGCAGGTACAGTCCTTGCAGCGCCTAGTCCTCAGAGATCACATCACATTGTTTTTTTCCTTAATTGGGCCCTGCTTGCCTCCTGCTCTGCTTGGCAAAGAGGCATTGTCCTGCAGGAAAATGTACTTCCAGAACATCAATGTTCACACTTCCAGTCTTTCTGTCCTCACAGTGCAGCATGTGGCTCTAGCTTAATACTGTACTGTGCCAGTCTCTGCATTTTTCCCTCACAAGTAGCATATGCCATTTCTGTTTTGCTCTACTGTCTGTCTCCTGTGTGCTTTTCCATCCTGTTACAGAGCTAAGAGCTTTGTGATCTTGCCATTCTCCCTAATGCTTTGTCTGCAGAAGAAAGAAAGAAGATCAAGTCTGTGGAAAATTTCGAGACAGAGTTAATTGTATAATATGCTCATTAGTGTGCTTCAGCTTCAATACCAGTGGATGTGGATGAAAGAAAGTGGTGTTAAATGAGACTTTGATGGAACTTACACAGTCTAAGCTCTGGAATGGAAATGTTTCCTCAGAGCTGCTAGAGTTGAGTCAGTATGATTTTCTCATCCATCATAGTAGGTGACCACTGTGGGAATGGTGTGGCTTTGGCAAGTCCATTCTACAACTCAGGTTGTCCCAGAAATGTATTACACAAGGAGTTCAAGAGGCTTGCCCAGTACACTAAAAGATTCAAACTTGGATTTTACAACTCAAGCCTCCCTAGTTCCATAGCCCATATTATGTAGTTTGTGTTTGTACTTTCATTTGTTAGATTTATCAAGAAATACTTGAGTATAATTTTTTTTATTTAAACTATATTCTTTTATAAAGCTTCTGGGTTTCCATAATGGGGTTTAATACTGTTGGGGGAAAAACGAAGCAGACAGACTCTTCAAAGGTGTATAATCGCCTGCCGGCGCAGCAGGGACGAAGTGACGTGGCTGCAGACCGGCTGCCGGCGGCCCCTTAAGGCTGATGAACAGCCGAACGTCCAGGCCACCTTGAGTATAATTTTTAAGCGTAAACAGTACTACACCAAAAACCATCTAAGTCTTTCCTGTTCTCTCTCAAATCTTTTAACTTTATCTTCTGTACATATTTCAAATGGCATGTATGTTCTGACTGCTATTGCTTGCTTGTTTAAGGTTTATTCATTATCTTTTGACTTCTTATTATAAAAGAAGAGGATTTCATTTTCTGAGAGCTTCATTCCTTTACATGATTCTGGCCCTCCCACTTCCATTCTCTAACATCACTATATCACTTTGTGTTAAATATCTACTATTTGTACCATCATAGCTATGAAAATATTGTTTACATTTGAACTATTCAACGTAGTATGACTTAAGTTCTTAATTTTTCCTGGTGATAATTTATTGTTGTTGTTAAACTGTAGTGGCTGTTGGAGTTGGTTCTAAATCATAGTACTTCGGCACAATAGAATGAACCATTGCTTCCATAAAAAATAAAACCAAGAAAATTGGCAAAATAAAGGTTAAAAAAAATAAAGTGGTTGTTATTGGCTACTGTCAAGTTGGAACCACCCCATAGGTGACCCTCCAGTGGGTTTTCAGAGTCAGTAAATCACACAGGAGATTGCTCATCTTTTTCCTACAGAGCAGCCAGTTGATTTGAAGTGCATGACTTTGTACTGGCAGCACAGTTCCATACTACTAAGCCACCAGAGCTCCAAAGAAAAGAAGGAAAATCTTTAATGCAATAGACTGGCACAGTGGCTGCAATGGAGTGTGGACTTGTACAGGTGTAAGGAGAGTGCAAGCCCAGGCAGTTCTTCATACATGGTACAAGTGTCACTATGAGTTGGAAGCAACTTGATGCCAGCTAACAACAACAATTTAACATGAATACCACAGATGAGTAACTTCAATAAACAGAAATTTAATTTCCTAAAGTTTCATCATCATCATCTAATTGCCATCAATTTGGAACTGCCTCATAGCTGACCCTCCTGCAGGTTTTCTTGAATCCTAATTGTATGAAGAAACAGACCATCCATGTGGATCCGTGGGTGGATTCAAACCTCCTAAAGGCAAAGCATTTGGGTTAATAGTACAACTCGTTATAGACCAGGCCAGGCCACCAGAGCTCATTTCTAAATGTTAACAAACCAAAACTCATTACCTTTGAGTCAGAACTAACTCATAACTTACGTCCAGCTGATTTTTCATGGAGTAGCTGGTGAATTCAGGCTACCTGCTTTTAGTTTGATCATGTAACTCCATACCTACTAAGTCATCAGAGTTCCTTTCTTAAAGTTTGTTGTTGCTCACTTCATAATGCCACAGTTGTAGAATGGGGCTGACATCAGGGTTGGGGTAAGACTGAGAAACACTGGATAAATTATTTATACTGAATTGAAATGGATAGGGGAGAGAAAGTTTAAAAATGATATATTATACTGTATGAAGGCTCCATAGTGGAGTGTACCTGGGGCGGGGGTAGGGGTTGATGGAGGGATTATATACGAATAAAGGAATTTTTCTTTTGCTTTACAAAGGAAAGAGTGAACTGGGGTGGGGGGGGGAGAAAAGTGCAACAATGAATCAATGGAAATCCAAAATTTCTATAAATGTTCATTAAAATTAATAAAAAAACAAAAAAGTTTGCTGTTGCTAAAAACCGTGAAATCAGAACTGACCCATAGCTGACCCTCCACTGAGTTTTCAGAGGTACTGTTGCAGGGAGGAACCAGTCCTTGGAAAGGGATATCATGCTTGGGAGAGTGGAGGGACAGTGCAAGAGAGGAAGACCCTCGATGAGATGGATTGATTCAGTGACTGGGGTAGTGGGGGTGGGTATGTCAGAGACAATGATATTGACATAGGATAGAGCAGAGTTTAGGGCTGTTGATCACTGTGAGTCACAAGCAACACAATGGCACATAACAACAGCATATCACAAGGGAGAAGACTACTCATTTTCTCTCACTGAACCGAGTGTCTTTGAGTTGGCAGTGCAATCCTTACCACAAAGCCACCACATTGACTTAGGGAAAGCTTTATCTGACTCCTTTGGGGAAAATACTTCTCTTCCAGCTTTTCTTCTTCACTTCTTTGACAATAAATTTTTTCTTTTTTTTTTTTTTATTAGTTTTAATGAACATTCACAGAGATCCTGGGTCTCCATTCATTCACTGCCGCACCGCCCTCTCCACCCTCCTCCCCAATATGCTCCCCGCCCCCCCCTCCATGTCCGCTTCAACTGTCTAACTGCCACAGTGCTCGCCAAAGCCAGTTCCAGTTCCGATCAATCTCCCCTGTCAGTGCGTCCCCCGCCATTCCCCACCTCTCCTCCCTGAGAGAGACTTCACCCTGATTCACAAGGAAAAGGGTCGGAGGCCCCGGAGCCGGGAGCGGGCCATGCCGGGAGACCGCTCACACACCGAGAGCCGACAATAATATTTTTATTTTATACTGGTTTATTTACAAAGTTTGTATACATTATTTTTCACACTGGGTCTTTCCCTTTTCCTTCTCCATTTATTCTTATTTTATAGGAGTTTTGGTGGCATATTCTGTAGGGAGTGTGTGCCTCTCTGGCAGTTTGAACCCACCAGCAGCTTCTTGGCAGACTAAGGGCATCTCCTGCATGGAATTCAAAGCCCTGAAAACCTCTACAGGGCCTCTGGTTCTGAGTTAATGGCAAGCAGTATATATATATATATATATATATATATATATATTTCGTTTTGTCTCTGTATGTGATCTGTTTTTTGTTTATTTCTCTCATTTCAAAAGTGTTGACTTAATACCAATGGTATGCTGATAACAGAGGAGACAATTTTATTCCCAAATGGGATTCTTTAAATAAACATTCATTACCATCAAGTTGCTTCCAATTTATTGTCACAGAATTGATCTGTAGTAGCGTTTCCAAAGTTGTACATCTTTACTGAAACAGGCATTCACATTTTTATCCTGATGAGCGTTTGATGGGTTTTGAACTACTAACTTCTTTCTTGTTTAGCAACTAAGCATTTAATCACTTAGCCACTATGACACCTATCCACAAATATCAAACTCTAATTCTATTACTAAAAAATAGAACAACCAAAATTTTAAACTCTAGCAGGGGAATTTACAGAATAAACCAGTGGTTCTCTGAGACTGGGGCTGTAGCTTTTGAAGGACTTTTGTAAAAACAGTGCAGAGAATACTCCTGCCATCAATTTAATCACACACTTTCATGATCCCAAGAGGAACAGATAACCAAGAAGGATTGTTCCCTAGGACAGGAACAGGAGAGGGTGATCACTAATCAAAACAACTTAGGAACTTTTTTACATCTCTTTTTGCTCATTCCTTGAATAAATAACCTCTATCCAGGGTGACAAATCATTCTGATTCTCCTGGACTCAGGAGGACACTCATCACAGAAGGACCACTCATCACAGAAGGACACTTAGCCCCAAACAAATGAATACAGATGATACCTGCATACTCAGCAATCATCCTGATAAAAGTCACCATCCCAGGTGTACCACTCTAGTTTATCACAGGTTTGTTAAGTAGGAGGAGAATGCTATGGCCTTCAAGAACACTGGGAAAGGCAAACCTCTACTAATTGATGGAGGACCTGCCTCCTGACTCCTGTTTCCTTTGCTTCTAGGTCAGGGAGTGTCAACAATGACTGGCTTTACGTTTTCAACTTTGCTGAAGAAGTAGTGAAGAATATCATCAAGTATGACTCTTTCAGGCTGCAGGCTTATTTTTGCTACAGGGTACTTTCCTTCAACCAGCAGATGACATTTATTTTAAGCACAATGAGAACAGGGTCCCTGGGGTGGAGAGCATGGAGATCAGAGCATGATTATGAAACAAGAAGGTCTCAACCCTCCTGTAGACTCCTACCTGCGTATCATGTCATATTTCATGGGACACAGAGTCTGTCCTGGAGAACTGGCTAGGTAAGGGAAGTTAAGGAAAGCACCCAATTGCTTAAGCACCTGGTTTGAACAATGTGAAGAGCTAAAAATTGAGGTGGTTGTTGTTATGTGCTGGCAAGTTGGAACTGACTCATACCTGGCCCTCCAATGGGTTTTCTGAGGCTGTAAATTACATAGGAGGAAATGGTCCATCTTTCCCCTATAGACACACTAGTGGATTCAAACTACCTACATTTGGGTTAGCAGTGCAACTCCTTACCCGCTAGGTAAGGAACACTAGGTTTGCAGAACTCTTAGAGGAAAAAACCCAAACTTGCTTTAAAAGCAAGAGCCTTTGAAAACATGAAGGATAGTTTACTCAGGGATGTGGTGATATGAACTAGATCTTGCATGATAGTGGAGGGGGAAATCAGATTACAGACATTAAGTGACTTCTGGTAGAATGATTGGTCTAGTATGGCTAGAGAAAAATGTTGACTCAGGTAGACTAGAAGTCGAAGCTAGACAGTTGATAGCTTGGAGCCATAATGGCTCAGAATTCCAAGCCAAAGGGATTGATATAATTCCAAGGGAAATGTTCAAGATTGCACTCAAGAAAGTAATTTTGACAAGTAAGGGAAAATGAGTTGAGAATAATAGTCAGTAGCAGTTGGGAAGCTCATCTTGGGACCTATCATAGTATTTCAGCTAAGGAGTTACAAATGACAGTGTAGGAAAAGGAAAGGGATGAATATTTGTGAATTATTTCCAAGAAGGAGAATTATTTTTTTAATATAAAGGGAGGGGTAAGGATGGTAAGGGGAATAAAAGGACAAGTGAAAGATCACAATATTTTTCAGTAGAGGGAGCTAAGTCAGGAAGACCCCATGGAGGCATGGACCATGGATAGGTCTCTATCTCATCACATATACACATATGTACAGGTGATGAGGGGGTGTGAGTAATTTGACATCTTTTGGTATGTGTGTGTACATGTGCCTGTGTGGATGTGTTTTCTGCTGTTGTTTGTATCACGAGTGTAGGTATGTGAGAGAATGTGTATATATGTAAGAGTTTGTCTTTGAGGCAAGGTAAGCATAAAGATGCAACGGGATGTCATCTTGACACTCTCCACCAGAAAAGCCCCAGAAATCCCTTATTTAAGCCATGGGAAACTCCTAGATTGGGATCATAGCTAAAAAGGGCCCAAAGTGGTAGAGATAAAGTGGGGAGCAGGACAAGTGTCCACACCCTGTTTCTTGAGTGTTCGCAGCCTGTATGCATGGCTCCTCACTTGTGCTACTTCCTCCCCAGCCCAAAGGTGAGAGTATCCTTCATCATCTTTGCTACTTATGGCACTACCATCTTGAAACGTACATCAGACATGTGAGTTTTATCCTGACCCCTCAGGCATGCCTGCTAATCTAGGATTCAAGGAGATCAAGGGAGTGGAAGGTCCCCAGAGATCCCTTAAGCCCATGCCAGCTCCAAGGCACTGAATGACCACTCTGACTCCTACAGATCCCTCAAATTCCATTCCACCTGCTTTCTCTATCCTTTTTCCTTTACCTTTCCCCTAGGTTTGTTGAAGTTTTGCCCTTCTCTAAGGTTGTGAGCATGGAAAAAGGAACAATAGGAGAAGAACAGAGAGATTTTATAGGAGGAGAGGAGCTGATTTATATTGCAGATTCAAGTGTAGAGGATCTGAGTGGGACTCTGAGTGGGAGTCTGATAGTGAATACTATCCTGGGATGTTCGAGGAAGGTGGAAGAGCATGCAATTTGGGTGGGTTGCAGGTTGACCAAACATTGAGGGTAAGGGCCTGATAGAAGGAAGTTAAAGAACTTCTTTTTTTTTTCTTCTTCTTTTTCATTTTAATTTTTTATTAATACTTTAATGAAAGTTTACAAAAACTTGCATTTCCATTCATTCGTTGTTGAACATTTTCCTCCCAACCCACCTCACACTCACTTTTTCTTTAAAACAATTCTTTCATTATTGTACAATTTCCTTTCCCACCCCTACCCCCAGTCCACTTTGCACCTTTTATTTTGGACTGTTGTCATGCAAGTAATACCTTAACATATGTTTCTTTTAAACAGTTTTTTCTCTCATCTGTTTCAAAGCAGTATTCATTATTTATCCCCTCTTTTCTTAGTTCCCCTTAATCCTCATGTTAGTCCTGTGGAAGTTACAGAACTTCTGACTGAACAGAAAGCTAGGGACAGTTTGGTGTCCAGTTCAAAGTGATTGATGCACAAAGGAAAGGTTGGGTATATTTAAGACCGGAGGGGATGCCTAGATATTTGATGCTCAAGTCAGAATAAAAGCTTAGAATCCAGTATGCAGGGAAGGAAGGGTTACTGTAGACTCTATTATCCAAGACTGGAGAAGGAACTGGACTAGCTACCCCCTCAGCTAGGGGATGACTTAGTGTTTTGTATATTAATTTAGCTTGAGAGAGACTTGAGTGAGCTTGATGTGGATGAAAACAATTTCAGGGGAAGGGTTCTGGCAGATGAAAGAAGAGAAAACAGGATCAGCGTCAAATACATAAAATAACACCTATGGCAATCACTAATTATGCCTGTCTAAACAACTGATGATGTCTCTCTGGAGACTAAGGTGCTTCTGATACAGGCCATTGTTTTTGCAATCACTTGTTATGCATCAGAGAGTTGAACAATGACTAGGGAGGATAGAGCTGTGGTGTTGGAGAAGAGTATTAAGAGTACCATGGACTGCTAGGAAAACAAACAGATTCATCCTGGAGAGGGTTAAACCAGATGACTCCTTGGAGGCAAGGATTCTAAAGCTTCATCTAACATACTTTGGACATGTTGTAAGGAGGAACCTGTACTTGGAGAGGGCCATCATGCCTGGTGGGGTGGAGGGACAGTGCAGGAGAGAAAGGCCCTCTATGAGGTGGATTGATTTAGTGACTGGGATAATCAGGATGGGTGTATTGGAGACAGTGCGATTGACACAGGACAGAGCAGAGTCAAGGGCTGTTGTACATAGGGTCACTATGAGTTACAAACAACTCAACAGCACATAAAAACAACAAAGAACTGATACCACTCTTTCAGATGCTTTCCAATAATATCAACTAAAAAATAAAAATCAGGCTTACTAATCTTTTACTTAACGTATGACATTGCATGAAAATTACAACTACACCTTCCTTGCTTTCATTAATGAAAATTGGTCTATGATGTGCTCCAAGTAACTTCCCCCCCACTTCTTCTCTTTGCACACTTAGATCAAGATCGTACAGTCCACCTTGAGCTGTGTTTTTGTTATGTGCCATAGAGTCAGAACCAACGTGCAGCTGTTAATCAGAGGCAGTTAATCACATGGAAGGAGGTTTCCCATCTTCCTCCCATGAAGCAGCTGGTGGATTTGAACTGAGTACTTTTGGGTTGCCAGCAAACTGGTTACCACCAGAAATTCTTAAATATGAAGTATTAGTTTTAACTTGCTAAATGATCTCTCAAAACTGGCAGTGGAAACTCAACAGTTAATATAAACCAAGTGATGATCCTCCCTTTCAAGCAGTGCTCAGGACAAATGCCACTACTTCAGTACTTTAGATACCTCTCTGAGTAGGTTCCCTTTGGCAGTCTGGGATGGAACTAGCGGGTGGGTGATAGAGAAAATACCAAAGCAAGGAAGCTGAAAGGTTGTGCCATGGCCTGGACTTGCAGAAGCTATGGTAGAAGGCTCCTGGGTCCACCTGAAGCCACTCTGCCAATGAAAGCCACTCTGACAGGATTGGGAATGGGGCTCAAAGAGTAAAAAAAATGTACAAGAGAGATATAGAAGAGAGAAAGTTATGGTAGTAGGGGAAGAATGAGCCTTGGAAGCAGCTTCAAGCCAGCACAAGGTAATCAAACTACTAAACCCATAGACTCCTACACATGGTTGAACAGACCTGAGGTGAGCCTGAAATTGGCCATTCCTCAAAAGGCTTTGGACAGGGGCAGGGTCCTCGATAAGAGAGTCTGAGGCAGCACCTGGGAGCCTGGGAGAGGAGGGAGACCTGGTAAGAGTGGACCATCTGCGGAGAAGGTGGACCCCAGACTGGGCTAAGGGTGGTGCTTTTTAAGATGATTCTGTGGGGTGGGCAGGCTCAGGGAAAAGTTTATTCTAAGTAATTGGGAGAGAACAGGGAAAATGAGAACAGTGACCTAGTGGAATAGGGAGTCAATTTAAGTGGAGCACTGTTGTAGAGGAAGGCAGACACCAGATGACCTGTTAGTGCTCAGACTTGAGAGTAGGAGTTGGCTTCAGTGGAGTGACCATCAGAGAGAGACCAGTCAGCAAAGAGTACAGCATAGATGAGCAGAATCATAGGTCATTTAGACTGGATAGGGAAGAAAGGATGCTAGGGGAGAATGTGTAGGTATCCTTGAGAAATCAAACTCAGCCTCCACATTGCAGAAGGCTAGTGGGATGGAGGTTAGAAAGGGAGCATGTTTTCACTAGGTGTGACAGGTCCTTGGTTGGCCTCCACTGGGTGTAGATCCAGACCTCTTCATATCCATGTTGCACCTACGGCTCTTAATTCACCCCTTTATTGCTGTTTCCATCTATCCCTGCTTTCAGAGGCTATGCTTCCCAAGAACTATGAAAGATCAGCTTAGACAGCTCACATTGGATTAGCCAGAATCCATTCCTCTTCCTGCCCAAGTCTCAGTCAGCCATCAGAGCCAGCTCTTCCTCCTGCCCCGTTTCTATTAATATCAATTGATAGAGTATGGCTCTGTGGGACCTGAATTCCTTGATTTGGCCACTGGACAGCAGCCTTTGAGGCAATATTCTCTCTGTCATTTTGTTTCAGAGACACTTGAGTCAAGGAACTGTAGCACATGAATGAAGCACATTTGTCACTTCTTTTAGCACCAACAGGAGGGAAAGAGATTGGTGAGGCCTGGGTCTCACCAACAGGTCCATGACAGTGGACTCATGTTTACCATTGTCCTTGCAAGAGAGTGTATTCAGCACCGAGGGACCCTTCTGTGCTTCGCAGTAGTGCAATTCTCACTGTACCCTTGAGTCAGAGTTGTGTATTTGTGGGATGATCTTCACTTCTACCATTTGATCTGTCATTTGGTCCCCTGTGGCCTGGGTGCCATGAGACAGGAAGTACCTCAGAGAAAGCCAGACCATAACCCTGTGACCAGTAGAGCAGCCTAGATTCCCACAGGTCTTGAATGAGATTCACCACCTGGGTCCTCTCCTTCTCACATTAGTTTGGGCAGTGCAGCAGGGCCCACACAGCTCAAGAACATGTTTTGACAGTCAACCCTTTCCCCACATCCTCCTTTTTCATTTTCTCAGAACTGAAATAGAAGATGGTCTTAACAAACTCCATAAAGTAAAGCCAACTGGAGCAACATACATGCAAGAAGGATTAAAACGGGTATGGACCTCTAGAACTCTGGGAATGTTTCAGATTATAAAGTCCTTAGAGCACAATGTGGTTCATCTAACTGTCTACCCCTTCCCAACATTTATTCACACTGCAGGTTATGGAGCAGCTGGAGATATCAAAAGCTGGAGGTAAGATGTTATCTTACAAAGCAAAGCTTGCATGTCCAGAGGTGTGGGTTCAAATTATACCTCAGCCATTTTCTAACTCTGATCTTGAAACTATTTTGCTTATCAGAGGCTTACTTTGCTTATGACCAGAGGTTTCCCCTCTTTAAGAAGAGGCTAATAAAACAACAACCTTGATAGATTTTTATGAAAATTATGTGTGAGAGCCTGCCTCCATTTTTTGTCCTTAATCATTATGAAGTGCTTGCACCTGAGGATGCTCTGTTGTTAGCCCTTCAATGTGATGTACAGAAGAAAAGAGGAAGGTAGGCCAAGAACGTTTTCTTTCAGGATTTCTGTCTAAAGAAACAAAAACCTTGATCTCCACCCCCCCTTTGCCGAACACTATCTTCTTTCTTACATTTCTAGCTCTTTACTCCTTTACATTTCTACTTTTTTCATTCATTAACTTTTATCCTTTGACTATGTCTGCTATGATTTAAAATCAGGAAAATGTGTTGTCAGGGTTGCATTTTTATCCATATCTAGTCAATCTGTAGACTGAACAAATAGATAATCAAAGCAGGACTATATGAAGAAGAATGTGGCATCAGAATTGAAAGAAGTCTCAACAACCTGTGTTATGTAGATGACACAATCATGGTTATAGAAAGTTAAAAAAAAGACTTGAAG
>NW_006400112.1:796162-816155 GCF_000299155.1 Elephantulus edwardii
ATAGAAAACTATAGGCCAATATCTCTCATGAATATTGATGCAAAAATCCTAAATAAAATACTGGAAAATAGAATCCAACGATACATAAAAAAAATTACAGTTTTCAATGTAGAGTACATATCAACAGCTGGAAAACAAGATCCTCACCACTGGAACAGTAGCTCGTATCATGATAGATAAAAATTAAAGTTGTTACAATTTCATTTTACCTGTGATCACATCAACCTCAATGGTAGCAGCAGTCCAGAAATCAAAAGACTTGTTACATTAGGAAAATCTGCTGTCAAGGACTTCTCCGAAGTGCTAAAGAGCAAGAAAATCAGTTTTAAGACTAAGGGTGTCTGACCCAAGCCTTTGTATTTTAATTTGTTTTCTATGCACCTGAAAGTTGAAGCATGAATACAGACCAATAAAAATGCTTGCCTTTGAACTGTGGTTTTGGAAAAGAATATTGGATACCTACCGTGGACTGCCAAAATAACAATCACATCTGTCTTGGAAGAAGTACAACCAGAGAGCTTTTTATAGGCAAGGATAGTGAAAGCTCATCCCGTATACTTCCGGATGGTAAGTAGTAGAGTCTCAATGAGCTGGAATATTATATCCTCAGTTACTTCATTTAGAAGAATGAGATGCAGGGGTCATTAAATGCTTTCTATCATGAGTCTGGCTCTGACTTTAGTGTTCGGCATCAGGTCAGAATCTGCTGGAGATCACAGCCATTTGTTCTCATGACCTGTCAGATTTTTCTTTCTCTTGCAGGTGTAAAAGTCCCCTCTGTAACTGTTGCTTTGACAGATGGAACATTGGAAGCAAAATCACTTGAAGAAACTGTGGAAATAGTTAAGTTCAGTCTTTTGTTACCAGTCTTTTTCTCTAAGTATTTTAGTGATTTATACTTAATGCCTTCTTCCTCCTAGGCTAACAAGATGAGAGGCATGGGGGTGATTATTTACGTCGTGGGTGTAAAAGACTTTAGCCAAGAACAGGTAACTCGGAACAAGTTACTCAGGTGCCACTCTTGAACCTGGCTCAGGGTAGATAAGCAGATTGAGGATTATGTTCTAGTCCACCCTCAGGAACTTGACCCTTTGTGGAAGCTAATGGCAGTGGGTTTAGATAAACATGTGAAATTGGAGATGAAAAAGAGTAGTTTGCCCCTCCTTAAGAGTGCCCTTCTGGCAGAAAGGCTTTCGTTGTCAGAGTATAACAATATATTGTTCCCATGATATAATATTGAGAGACTCTCCACTGTGCCTGGGCACTCTCTGAGCACCCACTACTGGGCCATGGGACTCAAGCTACCTTCTTTCTTAGATTGAAAAGATTGCAGACTCCAAGGAGCACGCATTTGGTGTGACAGAGGGATTCCAAGCCCTTGAAGGTATCACTGATGAAGTAAGTTGGAACTGATTGAGGGAGGGAATGAGTGGTTTCTCATTAGTACTCTTATGTTCATCTTCCTTGTCTCTTCTTGTCCCATTCTAGCTTTCAAAAAAATCCTGTATTCAAATTTTATCTCTGGAACCTTCTAATATCTGTGTTGGAGGTAAGAGCTGACAAGTAACACTTGTAGACAGAGTGTAAGTATGTGTATGTGATGTTAGAGCATGAGGGCTGGATGTATGTATGTGACACTTAAGTGGGGATTTTTGTGGATATCTATGAAGATATTTTAAAAGGGGGAGAAAATATTTAAATAGGCCTAAAGGAAAAACTACAAATAGATTCCAGCAACATGTAAAAATTAAAGTGCATCATGACCCAGCAGGGATCATCTTAGTAGTATAGGAGTGAGTCAAAGGAGTCATCCACCACACCAAAAGAATGGTGAAGAAAAATATGATTATTTCAATGGATGAAGAAAAGAATTAGACACAATTCAATATCTAATATCATTACTCTAGAAAGAGAAGGAAGCCTCTGTAATGGACCAAGGGCATCCACAAAACACCCTGCAGTGTGCATCTGGCCCATTCTTTCTCCACAATTCAGAGCTGAACTGGGAGTCCTGTCTTACCACCAGGATCAGGCACACCCAGGCCACCAGCCAGGAACCCTGCATGGTGTGGTAAATGAGGACATCCTTGTGCAGCTACTTGTGGAACATGCTTTCTCTTTGTGGTAAGCTCAGTATGTGTTTAGACCACAGCGATTTTAAAAATTAAAGTTGATTTGTAAAAGACAAAGTCAGAGCCTGGTCCATTATACAAAAAGGGAAAAGCAAGCCAACTTCTCTGTTCGTTATATCACACAGCTAGTAAGTGGCAACATCAAGGTCAATCGAGGTGTTTGAACTTAGAGGTTGTGTTGCTAGCTGGAACGAACTCCTTATCAAACTAGGACTACAGGTTTGGCAGAATGTGCTCCTAGGGCAAATAAAAGGATGGCCACCTGGGAGTTTTTCTTTCATCTGTAATGAACAGGGATAACAAGACTACTGTTTGATATTTCTTGAAGGATCTTTAAAGTCAGTGGATGGTGCATGTCTGGCATAATATCTCAACCTGTTGGTCCTAACAAGCTATTTCCATCATTAACTGTAATGCATTCTAGCTCTCATCTCGACCCTTGCCCTGCTGCCAAGTTTGCACCTTTTGGTGTGGAAGCATTAGTTAGAGATAGTTAACAATGAAAGCCTTTCCAGACGATGCAGCAGTTGGTGATGGCTGTATTCAGATTATATGTTCAGATCCATTAAGTCTTAAGATGAAGAGTGCATGTGAGGACAGGGGCTACAATGTGAAGTGTGGCAATTGAGGCTATCATGCAAACATATTGGTGCAAATGGAGGTGAGATCCATAATGTGAGGGGTGGGAATCTGAAGGATGCTACAGAAGAATAAAACTTCAAAGAATTTGAAATATAAGTTTTACTCTGAAGAAAAATGTTATACAATGTATAAGAGAGACGATTCTGATTTTTTTTTCAAGAGTTCTTTTTATTTATTTTTCATTTCAATGAACATCTACAGAGATTTTGGAATTCCATTCATTCATTGTTGCACCCTTCTCCCCACCCCTCCTCCCACCCATCCTCCCTGTTTGCTCCTCTCCTTGAAAAGCAAAAGAAAAACTCCCTCATTGGTACACAATCCCCCCCCACATCCCCCAACCACATCCCCAACCCCAAATATAATCCACTCTGCAACCCTCATTCCATACTCTTACGATAAACATAATGCCCTAAAATATAATACTTTTAAACTATTCTCTCCCCCATAGACTTCAATGCCGTAAACATACTTCATCCAGTTTTTTTCAGTCTTACCCCACCCCAATGTCAGCCTCATTCTACAACAGTGGCACCATATAACATTTGTCCCTTTGTGACTGAGATACCTCACTCAGCATAATGTCCTCCAGGGTCACCCATTTTGAATAATATTGCATGAGTTCCTTGTTTTTCAATGCAGCATAGTATTCCATTGTGCAAATATACCACAGCTTCTCCACCCATTCTGATTTTTTTAAAAGGGTTAAATACAATTTGGACTTTTTTTATTAATTTCAATAAACATTTACAGAGATTTAGGATTTACATTCATTCATTGTTTCACTTTTCTCTCCGCCCACCCCACCCCACCCCCAGTTCTCTCTTCTCTTTGAAAAGTAAAAGAAAAATTCCTTCATTTGTATACAATGCCCCCGCAGGCCCCCCACCCCAAGTATACTCCACTCTGGAATGTTCATTCCATTCTCTTAAGATAATCATAATGCCCTATATTGCTTTTAAATTGTTCTCTCCCTCATCCGTTTCAATGCAGTATACATAATTCATCCAGTTTTTCTCATTCTTACCCCAACCCTGATGTGAGTCCCATTCTACAGCAGTGGCACTATGCAGTGTTTGTCCTTTTGTGACTGAGATATTTTACTGAGCATAATATCCTCGAGGGTCACCTATTTTGAATAATATTGCATAAGTTGCTTGTTTTTCAATGCAGTGTAGTATTCCATTGTGTGAATATACCACAGCTTCTCTATCCATTCATTTGTTGATGGGCGCTTGGGTTGTTTCCAACTCCTTGAACAAAGCCGCGATAAACATGGGTGTGCATATATCTGCTTGGATGGTGGTTATGGTCTCTTTAGGGTATATTCCCAGTAGTGGAATTGCTGGGTCAAATTGTATCTCTATTTGCAACTTTTTGAGAAAATGCCACACTGCTTTCCACAGTGGTTGCATCATTTTACACTCCCACCAACAGTGAATAAGGGTTCCAGTCTCTCCACAGCCTCACCAGCATTTGTTGCTTGCTGTTCTGTTAAATATAATTTGCATCTCTTTTACTGCTAATGATTTTGAACATTTCCTCATGTATTGGCCATCTGAATGTCTTCCTCTGTGAAAAGTCGTTTGCCCATTTTTAAATTGGATTATCAGTCTTTTTCTTGTGGAAGCTCTGCTGTACTCTCTGAACTGTTGTTAAGAGACTCTTGTCTGAGTTTGTATTGCCAAATGTTTTTTCCGAGCCTGTAGGTTTTCTTTTTACCCTATTGGAAAAAAGGTTTTGATGAATACATGTATTTAATTTTTAGAAGGTCTTATTCATTAATTTTATCCTCTGCTGGTTGTACATTTTTGGTTGTATTTTTCAGGATCTTTATACTATATACTAGCTCTTCTAACCTTGATCCCATTTTGTGTCTTATAATCTTTATAGTCCTGTGCTTTACCCCTAGTTCTCTGATCCCTCTTGTTGTGTATTGTGTAAGATGTGGATTCTGTCCCAGCTTTCTGCAGGTAGCAGTCCAGTTTTGCACCATGTTGAAGAAGTTGTCCTTTCCCCATTTGATAGGTGTAGCTTCCTTGGAATATCAGTTGACCATAGATAGATGGATGGGTTAATTTCTGAGTTCTAGATTCTGTTCCATGATCTGTATCTGTCTCTGTAACAGTACCGTGCTGTTTTGAATATTACATCTGTATAATAGATTTAGAGATCTTTTTGCTGTTGTTTTTCACAAGAGCTTTTGCTTATCTGGGCTCTCTTTCCTCTCCAAATAAACTTGCCAATTGATTTTTCTCTCTTTTTTTAATTTTTTTTATTTTTCTATTTTTTTAAAAGGAATCTGCTATTTGTATTTTCATTGCGTTAAATATATAGATTGTTTTTTGGTACAATTGTCATTTTCAGTATATTGTGTATTCCTATCCATAAGCAAGAAATATTTCCCCATTTACTTAGTTCTTTTACTGTATCTTACAGAAATGTTCTGTAGTTTTCTTTGTATAGGTCTTTTGTAGCTCTAATTTGGTTCACTCCCAAATATCTCAATTTATGGTTGGCCACAAAGGAAGAGGTTCAAACTTCTCTGAAAGAATTGGCAAAACACAAGATCCCAGGAATTGATGGCACACCAATTAACATATTTTACCAAACAGATGCTGCCCTGGAAGTGCTCACCAAATTGTACCAAGAAATCAGGAGGACAACCACCTAGCCAACTGACTAGAAGAGATCTATATTTGTTTGTTTCCCTTCCAAAGAAAGGTGACCCGACAGAGTGTGAAAATGATTTAAAAATAACATTGATATCCCATGCAAGCAAGATTCTGCTGAAGATTATCCAAAAACGACTGGAACAGCACATCAACAGAACACTGCCTAGGAGTGCAGAGAAGTACACACTAGGTTTAGAAGAGGCCCTGGTACTAGGAATATTATAGTAATTTTAGATGGATCTTGGCAGAAAGCAGGGAGTAACAGAAGAATGTCTATCTGTATTAATGACTATGCAAAAGCATTTGACTGTGTGGATCACAACAAATTGTGGCTAACTATGAAAAGAAAGGGAATCTCAGAACACTTGATTGTGCTTACGTGAAACCTATACTTGAACCTAGAGGCAATCATCAAAACAGAGCAAGAAAACACTGCATGATTCAAAATTGGGAAGGGTGTATGAAAAAGACATGATCTATCTCCATACCTTTTCAACCTATATGCAGAATGGATTATCCAGGAGTCTGGGCTCTATGAGGAGAAACACGGCATCAGGATTGGAGGAAGACTTATTGACAATCTGCATTATGCACGTGATGCAGCCCTGCTTGGTGAAACTGAGGAAGATCTGAAGTGCTTCCTGCAGAACGTGAAGGACTATATCTTTCAACATGGACTCAATCTTCAAAGATTCTCACCACTGATCCAATTAGCAGTATCATGATAGTTGATGAAGAGATTGAGATTGTTAGCAGCTTTAGTTTGCTTGGTTCCACAACCAACAGTCTTGGTACCAGCAGCCAGGAAATTAAATGACGAATTGCATCTGCTGTCAGAGACCTCTCCAAAGTACTGAAGAGTAATGATGTTAGTCTGGAGACTAAGGTGCACCTGATCCAGGCCATAGTCTTCGCCATTACTTGCAATGTATCTGAAAGTTTAGACAATGACTAGGGATGACAGAAGAAAAATTGATTCCTTTGAGCTGTGGTGATGAAGAAGAGTATTCAGGGTGAGACCAGGCTGCTCCTTGGAAACAAGGGTTCTGAAGCTTCATCTGACTACTTTGAACATGTTGCAAGGAGAGACCAATCCTTGGAGAGGGACGTCATGCTTGAGAGGGTGGAGGAAGAGCAAAAGAGAAGACCCTTGATGAGATGGATTGATTCAGTGACTGAGATAATAGGTATAGATGTGTCAGAGAAAATAAGATTGGCACAGGATAGAGCAAGGTTTAGGGCTGTTGTACATAGGGTTGCTATGAGTCACAGGCCACTCGATGGCACATAACAGCAGTGTAAATGGTATTGTTTTCATGGTTTCTTTCTCTGAGTTCTCTTTGTTACTGTAGAGCAAGCCCACTGATTTTTGGATATTGATCTTATATCCTGTCAATCTTCTAAATTAGCCTCCTAGCTCGAACAGTTTTGGGTTCTTGGGTTTTCGGTGTACACCAGCGAATCATCTGCATATAGCAACAGTTTTACCATCTCTTTGCCAATCTGGATGCCTCTTATTTTCTTTTCTTGTCTTATTGCTCTGGCAAGTACTTCCAGTACAATATTGAATAAAAGTGGTGAAAGTGGACATCCTTCTCTGGTCCCTGTTTGCAAGTAGAATGCTTTGACTCTTTTGCCTTGAGAATGATAATGGTTCTTGGTTTTGTGTATGTACTTTTCACTCTGTCGAGGAAATTCCTCTCTATTCCTGTTTTGCTGAGTGTCTTAATCAAGAAGGGGTACTGGATTTTTTCAAAGACCCCTTCTGCATCGATTGCTAGGATTATGTAGCTCTTATTATTTGTTTTGTTTAATGTGATAAATGAAGTTGATTGTTTTTCTTATATTGAGCCATCCTTGCATGCCTGTTATGAATCACACTTGGTCATGATGATAGTTTTTAAATTGGGATTTTAATGAAAGTTTGTAGAGAACTTAGATTTCCATTCATTCATTGTTGCACATTTTCCTCCCTTCTCCACAGCCCAGTTCACGTTTTACTGTGGAAAAAAAATGTTTCCTTGTTACACAGTCCCCCTCCAAGTCCACTTTACTATGCAGCTCTTATTCTGGACTCTTGTTATGCCAATAATACCTAATCATATATTACTGTTACACAATTCTCTCCCTTGTCTATCTCAATGCTGTGTACATTTTGTATCCCCTCTTTTGTTAGTGTGTCCTCATGTTCCAAATCAGTCCTGTTCTATAAAAGGGGCATTAAGCAGTATTTATCTTTTTGTGACTGAGATATTTCACTCAGCATAATGACCTCCATGGTCACCTATTTTTGTTTTTCAGAGCTGGATAATGTTCCATTGTATGAATATACCACAGCTTCTTTATCCATTTGTTGTTGATGGTCACTTGAGTTATTTCTAATTCTTTGCTATTGTAAACAAAGCATCAATAAACATAGGCGTGCATATATTTGCTTAAATGGCAGTTATGGGGTTTTTATATTCCCAGTAGTGGAATTGCTGGGTCAAATGGTATTTCTGTTTCCAATTTTTTGAGAAAGCACCATACTGCACCATAGTGGTTGTACCATTTTACACTCCCACCAAGAGTAAATAAGGGCTCCAGTTTCTCCACCACCTCACCAACATTTGTTGTTTGCGGCTCTGTTGAATTTTGCTGTTGTTACTGGGGTGAGATAATATCTCATAGTTGTTTTGATTTGCATCTCTGAGAGCTAGGGATTTTGAACATTTATGTGTTGTTCACCATCTGAATGTCTTCTTTAGTAAAGTGTCTGTTCTTATCCTGTGCCCATTTTGCAACTGGGTTTTTTAACTTTATCTTGCTGTGGAGCTCAAGTATTCTATAAATCCTAGATATAAGTCCCTTGTCAGACATGTCATTACCAAATATCTTTTCTCTGTCTGTGGCTTCCTTTTTTACCGTGTTGAAGAAGTTTTTGGATGTGCATAGGGATTTGATTCTTAGAAGGTCTCATTCATCTATTTTATCCTCTCCTGCTTGTAGGTTTTCCAAGATGCTTGGAAGACTGTTCATGTTGTGAATTAGTTTTCTAGGATTCTTCCAAGGTTTTCTCTAATGAAGTTTATAGATCCACTTTGAGTTGGATTTTGTGTATGGTGTGAGTCTTGTTTGAGTTTTCTACTGATGGTTTTCCAATTTTGCCAACACCATTTGTTAAAAAGGCTGTCGTTTCCCCACTTAACTGATTTCATCTCCTTGTCAAAATTCAGTTGACCATAGGTAGATAAGTTGATTTCTTGGTTCTCAGTTCTATTCCATTGATCTATGGGTCTGTCATTGTACCATTACCATGCTGTCTTGACCACCACAGCAGTGTAGTAGGATTGGAAATCAGGGAGTGAGATGCCTCCTACCTTTTTTATCTTTTTAAGTAATGTTTTGTTTATTCAGGGCCTCGATCAATTCCAAATGAAATTAGAGATTGCCTTTTCCATCTCATTGAATAATGGAATTGGCATTTGTATTGAGGTTGCTTTGAATGTGTAAATTGCCTTTGGTAGGATTGTCATTTTCACAATATTGAGTCTTCCTTTCCATGAGCAAGATATATTCTTCCATTTCTCCAGGTCTCTTTTTGTTTTTTGAAGTGATGTGTTGTAATTTTCTTTAAATATATTTTTTGTTCTTCTGGTTAGATTTACGCCAAAGTATTTAATCTTGTGATTAGCTACTGTGATGGGTATTGTTTTTCTTAGCTCCAGTTCTATATTCTCTTTGTTGCTGTAGAGAAAACCAAGTAATTTTTGTATGTTGATCTTGTATCCTACCACTTTGCTGAATTGGTCAACTATGTCCAGTAGTTTTCTTGTTGAGTCTTTATAAAGTATGCTAAATACACTATCATATTATTTCCATACAGAGATAATTTTATCTCCTCTTTGCAAATTTGAATACCTCTTATTTCCTTCTCTTGTCTTATTTTTACCACTAAGACTTCTAATACAATATTGAAAGAAGAGGTGATAGTGGGCATCATTCTCTAATTCCTGATCTCAAAGGGAATGTCTTTAACCTCTCTCCACTGAGAACCACGTTGGCTCTTGGGGTTTTTTTTTTTTACTTTTTTACTATGTTGAGGAAGTTCCCTTCTATTCTTATTTTTTTTAGTGTTGTAATCAGGAAATAGTGTTGAATTTTGTCAAAGGTCTTTTCTGCATGAATTGATTAGAGTCATGTGGTTCTTCTTCTTTTGGGTTTATTCTGTATGTTGTTCATTCAGCTTCTTGAATATATATATTCTCTCATTCTTCACTATTCCTGAAAAGTTTTCTTCTAGTAATTTTTCCACATCTTTCTCAATACTTATACTTACTTCTTCCTGTTCTGACATTCTGATTATGCACATGTTATTCCTCTGGATGGTGTTCTACATTATTCTTATACTTTCTTCTTTTTCCTTCCTTTTTTCCTTTCTTATTCTGCTTTTTGTTCTAGCAGATCAGTAGTGACAATTCTATCTTTTATTTCACTGGTTTTGTGCTTCATCTCTTCAACTCTCTTCACATTTCCCTCAAACATGTTGACAGCATCTGAAACATTGGTTCTCATATTTTTTTATTGTGGTTCTTGTTTTTCCAGAACCTCTAATGCTCCTGTGTTTTATCTGCATTGTTTTGGATTGTTTTTGTAAGCTCCTTCTTGTTTTGCTTGTCATGTTCTGTGATTCTTCAAGTTTCTTTCACCTATTCAAAAATATTCAATCATTGTTTTTTAAAGTCTATTTCAGAAAGTTCCATCAGACTCTCTGGCTTCAGGAGATTTATTTACACTGTCACTTTTCCAATATCTCTCATGAACATAGAAGCAAAATGCCTGAATAATATCTTAGCCAATAGAATCCAACAATACATAAAAAAAAAAATAATTCACCATGACCAAGGGGATTTATAACAGATGTACAAGGATGGTTCAACATAAGAAAAACCATCAGTGTAATTCATTTCTTCTAGTACCCATTTATATTCAAAATTCAAACAATGTGTTGTTCAGCTTCTAAATGTGTGGTTTTCCCTCCTCTTTATCCTCTTGTTATTAACTTCTAATTTTGTAGCATTGTGGTATGAGAAGATACTTTATTATTTCCATGTTATTTAATTTACTAATGCTTGCCTTGTGACTTAAAATGTGATCTATTCTGGAGAACTTTCCATGCACATTGGAGTAGAAGGTATACTGTGCTTTTTTGGGGGTGCATTAGGCTATAAAGATCTATGAGATCTATTTCATTTATTGTGTGGTTTAATTCTTCAGCATCTTTGTTGAGTTTCTTTCTGGGAATTCTATCTTTTCTTGAGAGTGGTCTATTGAAGTCTCCAAGTACTATAGTAGTGTTGTCTATTTCCTTTTCCTGCTTTGTTAATGTTTATTTTATATATTTTGCAGGTCTTTCATTTGGTGTACAGTTATTTATTATTGTTATGTCCTCTTATTCTATTGATCCCTTAATCTTTATGTACTGACCTTCCTTGTCCTTTTTGATGGATTTTTGAGCAGATGAGGGGTGACAATTATATCTTCTATTTCATTTGGTTCTATGTTCCATCTCTTTAACCCTATTCATATGTCCTTACATCATGTTGACAGTATCTGAAACATTGGTCCTCATATTTTGGATTGTGGTTTCTTGTTTTTCCAAAGCTTCTAATGCCTCATTTATTTTATCTGGATTGTTTTGGATTTTCTTTAAGTTCCTCCTGATTTTTCTTTGCAGTGTCCTATAATTCTTCATTTGCCTTTCATCCATTGAAAATAGTAAATCATTGTTGTTGTTGTTTTTTTTTAAAATTCTGTGCCTGAAAGTTTCATTAGACGATCTGGCTTCAGGAAATCCATTGATACTGTGTCACTTTGGGGGGGTGACATCTACCTTTAGTCTTGTATAGGGGGCGAGTTAGCTTGGTTCCTATGTGACCTTGCTGTGGTAGAGATTTTCGGTTTCAGTCTCTTGATCTGAAGTTACCACTCCAGAGGAGGGTGGGACCCTGCTTGCATTTCTCTCTGCCTTATGACTCAAGGGAATATCTGCTTCAGTCCAGTAGAGAAAAGTCCTGTGAAAGCAGCCTTATCTGTCAGACAGCTGTCACAGCTAGGCTAGCCCAAGGTGCTCCAGGGTAAGGGCAGTTGATTGACTGTACATAAGGAGATGCAAGGCAAAGCACAGAAACTTAACTGGAAAACCAGAAAGCCTTTGTTTTCCCTTCATGAATGAGCTCCAGCTGTCTTGCTTCCTTCTGTTTGAGCTTAAGAGGCCCCACATGATCCAGCCAAACATCAGTGACCTCCCCCCAACCCCCACCCCCATAAAGTACCTCGTTCAAGTTCCAGCCTCACTCCCAGTGCGTGTTGAATGTGGTGAGGTACTCACTCCACTGTAAGTCCTTTTGGAGAAATTTTGCCTTTCCTAAAGTCCTTGAGGTTCCCTCTGTTTACACTGCAGCCCTATAGGAATCTCATCTTGAAGTAGTCCCCTGACATCAATTCCATCATCCTCCTTCATGTAAGAGGTGGCTGAGTAGCATGAGACCAGGTGTTCTACTTAAGAATTTTCTCATGCCCTTTTTCTCCTGGAGCTTAATGTCTTCCTTTGTCTCTGGACTGGCACAAGTTTAGAAATCAGGACTGCCAGCTCAAGTCCCTGGATGCAAGGGGTCTCAAGTTAGCATGCTCTTTCTTCCTCCCTAGCCCTCCTCCCCAAGAGAGCTCTTAAAATTCTTTTCTCTTCTTGAAGTTCTGTATACTAAAGTCTCTTGTCCTGTTTGGCCCCCTGGGATGACCCCACAGCCACAAAGGCAAGGATCCCCAAATGGAGGGACCTATACCCCATGGACATCTCAATCCTGTCTCCCCACAAGCAATGGAGAGTGCTTGCTTTCACTATAGAACTTCACTTCTTTCACCTTTTCTCCTGCAGTTCAGTGTACTCCTTTGTCTCCAGTGTGGCAGGAGATCAGGAGCACCTACTTGGACCACTTGTATCAGAGGCTTGCAGGTCAGTCCTCTGTTGCAGAGAGCTAAGAATTTTTCCCCTCTGCTTGAAGTTCTGTATACTAAGGTCTCTTATCCTAAATTGTGGTACATTCCCACAATGGAATACTATGCATCACTCATGTACAATGATTTTTAACAATATTTCATAAATTGGGAGAGACTGGAGATCATCATGCTGAGTGAACTAACCCAGTCTCATAAGGACACATGCTTCATAAGACTATTATTGTAAAAATAGAAGGATAACTAGTAAAACATATTTTGGAATCAAAGGAGGGAGGAGATGGGAGCAGAGGCGTGAAGATTGTTAGATGCAAAATCACAGGATTGTACAATTTGATTGGTGGAGGGAGGTGATAAAGGAAATGAGAAAGATTTAGAGAGGCAATCTAAAATGACAAAGTAATGGTGGCCATAGTCCAGTGATTAACTTTCTAAAACATAATGAATGAGAATGATAGTATGAAACATGATGTAAATGAAGAATAGTGTGAAACACAATGTATATAAACTTTGTAAGTAAACCAATATAAAATAAAAATTAAAAAAAAATCTATCCCTCCAAAGAGCAACCTAGTCTCAACATCTCTACAACAGAACTGTTTGTTTTCTTGGCAGTCTATGGTATGTTCAGTACTCTTCTCTAGTCCACAACTCTAAGTCTTCAGTTCTTCTTCTTTCATCCTTATTAATTGTCAAGCTGTCAGAAGCATAGCAAGCAACTGAGACAGCGATGGCTTGAATCAGAATCACTTTAGTCTCTATACGGACATTATTGTTCTGATTTTCCCAGTGCAACTTGTCTTTTGATTTCCAGACTGCTGATACCAAGGATATTGACTATGGATCGAAGCAAGATGAAATCATTAACAAACTCAATCTTTTTTCCATCTATCATGATCTTGCATTGAAGTCTACAGTCTTTCACCTTCTGCAGCAAACACTTCAAGTTCTCAGTTTCAGAAAAAAAAAATTATATCAGCATAATGCAGGGTTTTTATAGATTCATTAAGCTGGGTGAAGGGAAAGTAGATGATCAGCACAATTTCATTTTAAAAAAGGAAGACAGTGGCATAGAAAGATTTGTAGAAAATAGAATTACAGAGAGAGGATGGATCACATGTTATTACATTACATACATTAAAATTAATGTTATAAAACAGAATGCATTGTGTACTATTGAGTTGCAACTGACCCATAGCTGACCCTCCCATATATTTTCTGAGGAAGTAAATTGCATGGGAGGAGATTGTCCATCCTTTTCCCATGGAGCATCTGGTGAACTCTAAACATGTGCCTTCAGGATTGTGTTACAATTTATTGCCATCAGAACCCAAGAGGTTGCCTAGTGGTAATGAATTGGTTCCAACTCAATGGTACATAACAACAAAAAACAAAATGAATCTAAATGGTCGTGAAAATGGACTTTCTTGTTAATTTTTCACTCAAATCCAAATGAAAAACAACAACAACAAAATAAACCAAACTACTGAGTTACACAGAACAGTTTTTGTGAGCATAATTATATCTAAAACAACTCACTGACTTGGAGAAGGAGCTGATACAACAGTTTTTATGTTGTTGTGGTTGACTATTGTTGAGTTAGAACCAATCCATAGCTGATCCGTGGGCAAGTTTTCAGATGCAGTAATTCACATGGGGGTAGATTGCCCATCTTTTCCCCACAGATCAGCTGGTGGATTCGGACTGCATGCCTTTGGGATGGCATCTCAACACCTTACCAGTAAGTCACCAGGAGTCCCTGTTATATGTTGTTGTTCTTGTTGTTAAGTGCCATCAAGGTGGTCCTATGTTCAACACTTCTAAACTCTTTCCTGTCCTATGCCATCCTCACAATCTCTGACATATTTAAGCCCATCCTTGTTATAGTAAAATCAATATTGTCAAATAACCTTTTGTTTAATAGTTATTTAGTTAGTTGTTTGATGATCTAATATTTCTACTTTTATTTCTACTTAGTTGGTCATGTATAGATATATTTAGGCATGGAGACAGAATACAACCCTGATGCACTTCTTTCCCATTTCCATTCTATGAAGTAGTCCCTTGCTCCATTCACACAACAGCCTCCTAATCCAGGTGCAGGTTCCACATGAGCGTAATCAAATGCTCTGGTATTCTTCTCAATGTCATCCACATCTTGTCATAATCCAGACAAATGCCTTTGCATAGTCAATAAGGTACAAACAGACAATCTTCTGGTATTCCAGAATCCATCTGACATCAGGAATGATAACGCTGGTGGCATAGCCTCTTCTAAATGCTGCTTGAACTTCTGGCAGTTCCTTATCTATGTGTTTTTGCAGCCACTTTTTAATGATCTTCAACAGTATTTTGCTTGCTTGTGATATCAATTATATTGTTTGATAATTCCACATTCAATTGGATCGCCTTTCTTGGGAATGGGAACAAATATTAATTCTTCCAATCCAGTGACCAGACAGCCATCCTCCAAATTTCCTGGCATAGACTGGTGAGTGCATCCAAGGCTGCATCTGTTATTTGAGATAAGTCAATTGATATCCCGTTGATTCCTTGGGCCTTATTTATTTCCAGTGTCTTCAAAGCAGCTTCTACTTGGTCCTTCATTACCATTGGCTCCTGTTCATATGGTACTTCCTGACATTTTTCAGAGTCAATTAGTTCTTCCTGGTACAGTGATTCTGTGTATTCCCTCCATTTTCTTGTGATGCTTTCTGGGTCATTAAATATATTGCCCATAGCAACTTTCAGTATTATGGCATGAGGCTTAAATTTTTTTTCAGCTCTTTCAGCAGAACACAGAGTGAGTCCTTCCCTTTTTATTCTCCAATTTCAGCTCCCTGGACATTGCATTCTAATACTTTTCTTTATCCTTTTGAGCTGCTTTGAAACAATCTGTTTAACTCTTTCACTTTGATATGTTAATAAGGAGATGCATTCCACTGGGAAAATCTGCAGTTAGGGACCTTTCCAAATTATTGAGGAGTACTGATGTCAGTTTGAAGATTAAAGTATGTCTGATTCAGCCCATAGTCTTCCCAATTACTAGCTATGCATTAGAGACTTAGACAATGAGTAAAGATGACAGAAGATGCCTTTGATCTGTGGTATTGGAGAAGATCCCTAAACATCCTATAGACTGCCAAGAGAGCAAACTGATATGTCTTGGAGAGGGTGCAGCCAGAGTGCTCTTTGGAGGCAAGAATGATTGATTAGGCTTTGCCTCACATACTTTGAACATGTTCCTATGTGGTGCTATTCCTTGGAGAGGAACATGGTGTTGTGAAGTATGGAGGGTCAGAGAAGGAGAAGAAGACCCTCAACCAGGTGGATGGAGATGGTGACTGCCACAATAGACTTGTGTGTCAGGAAGTGTGAGGATGGCACAGGATAGAACAGGGTTCAGATCTTTTGTTCATAGGGTCACTATGAGGCCTGCTCAACTCGATGGCACCTAGCAACAACAACATAGATATATTTTGGTATTAGAGGGTACCAAATTGATTCCAAATTATTGAAACCCTATGAACAACAGATCCAAATTTGTCCTATTGTGCAATATTCTCACAATCTCTACCACGCATAAGTCCATTTCATTGAAAATCTTCCTCTCTTTCACTGAGCTTCTGCTTTTCAAAGCATGATACTTTTTTTCCAAGGACTGGTGCCTCCGGACAACATCTCCAAAATGTTTGAGATCAAGATTCATTATATTTGCCTCTAAGGAGTCCTTGGTTGCACTTTCCTCCATGACAAATTTGCTTGTTCCTTATTCATTGTTCAGTTCTCAAATGCTGATAGCAAGTTATTGAAAAGACTGTGGTCTGAATCAGGCACGCATTAGTCCTCCAACTGACATCATTGCTCCTCAAAGCTCCTCAGTAATGTGGATAGGCCAATGACTGCAGACTTTCTGAGTGCAATATGTCTCCTATTTTCCTGATTGCTGGTACCAAGGGTGTTGACTGTGGATCCAAGTAAGATGAAGTTGTTAACAGTCTCAATTTCTTCTCCATCTATCATGTTGCCTATTGATCCAGTGGTAAGGATTTTTATTTTCTTGACATTGAGATGCAATCCATAATGAATACTGTATCCTTTGATTTTTTGCAGCAAACATTTCAAGTCCTCCTCAGTTTCAGCAAGTAAGGTTGTGTCATCTGCATAACATAGGTTATTGATCAGTTTTCTTTCAATCTTGGTGCATACTCTTCTTCATAGAATCTAGCTTGTTGAATAATTTGCTCAGCATACAGATTAAGTAGGTATAGTGAGAGGATACAACTATGACGCTTAATCTTAATCTTAAACTAGATAGTGTTCTCATGCTCTGTTTGCACAACAGCCTCTTCGTTTAGGTACAACACATTTTAAGTAACTCTTATTAGTGAATAGCCATTTTACTCTTACAAAGTTGCTGTTGTTAGGTGCTATCTAGTCAAGTACAACCTGTAGCAACTCTAAGGACAACGGTTCTGAACCCTGTCCTGTCCTATGTCATCCTCACACTTCCTGATACCCTAGAGCCCATTGTGGCAGCCACTGTGTCATTCTGCCTGATTGAGGATCTTCCTCACCTTCACTGGCCTTCCACCTTTGCAAGCAAGATGCCCCTCTCCAAGGAATAACCTCTCCTAGCAACATGCTTCAGGTGTGTGAGATGAAGCTTTGTTATCGTTGCCTCTAAGGAGCATTCAGATTACACCCTATCCAAGATGTAGTTGTCTGCTCTATTGGCAGTCCATGGAATGTTCAGCACTCTTCTCCAATAACACAGCTCAAAGGCATCAATTCTTCTTCTGACATCCTTACTCATTGTCCAGCTCTCAAACGTATGTTGTTGTTGTTGTTGTTGTTGTTGTTATGTGCTATTGAGTCATCTGCAACTCATAGTGACCCTATGTACAACAGCCCTAAACTCTGCCCTATCCTCTGCCAATCTCACCATCTCTGACACACCTGCCCTCATTACCCCAGTCACTGAATCAATCCATCTCATCGAGGGTCTTCCTCTCCTGTGCTGTCCCTCCACCCTCCCAAGCATGACGTCTCTCTCCAATTACTGGTCCCTCCTTGCAACATGTCCAAAGTATGTCATATGAAGCTTCAGAATCCTTGTCTCCAAGGAACAGCCCGGCTTCACCCATCCAGGACAAACCTGTTTGTCTTCCTAGTAGTCCATGATATTTTCAATACTCTTCTTCAGCACCACAGCTCAAAGGCATCAATTCTCCTTCTATCATCCCTAGTCATTGTCCAGCTTTCTGATGCATAGCAAGTGATTGCAAAGACTATGGCATGTATCAGGCACACCTTAGTCTCCAGACTCACATCTTTGCACTTCAGTACTTTAGAGAGGTCTCTGACAGCAGACTTTTCAAATGCAATTCATCTTTTAATTTCCTGGCTGCTGGTGCCAAGAGTGTTGACTGTGGATCCAAGCAAACCGAAACTGTGAACAATCTCAATCTCTTCACAATCCATTATGATGCTGTCAATCGGCCCAGTGGTGAGAATCTTTGTTTTCTTGATATTGAGTCTCAATCCATACCTGACCTTCCACAGCAAGTGCTTCAGGTCCTCTTCAGTTTCAGGAGGCAATAGTGTCATATGCATAACACAGATTATTGATGACTCTTCCTCCAATGGTATAGATCATGGCCTGAATCAGATACACCTTAGTCCTCAAACTGATATCATTGCTCATTAATAATTTGGAAAGATTCTTGACTGTAGACTTTCCTGATGCAACATGTCTTCTGATTTCCTGGGTGCTGGTACTAAGCGTGTTGATTGTGGATCCTAGTAAGGTGAAGTTATAGACAGCTTCAATCTTTTCTCTGTCTATTATGATGTTGCCTATTGGTTCAGTGTTAAGAACTTTTTTGTTTTTTGATGTTGAGATGAAATCTGTATTGAAGGCTGTCCTCCTTGATCTTCTGTAGCAAATCCTCCTCAGTTTGAGCAAGCAAGATATGTCATATGCATAATACAGGTTATGAATGAGTCTTCCTCTGATCTCGGTGCCACATTCTTTTTCAAAGAGTCCAGGTTCTCAAATAATTTTCTCAGTATGAAGATTGACTAGGTATGAAGAGAGAATACACCCTGACACACTCCTTTCTTAATTTTAAACCATGTAGTGTTCTCTAACCCTGTTGACACAGCAGCCTGTTGATCTAGGTATAGGTCTCATGTGAGCCAAATAAATGCTCTGAGATTCCCATTCTTCTGATTATTAGCCATAACTTGTTATGGTCCACACAGTCAGATGCTTTTGCATATTCATTACAGCATAAATAGGCTTTTTTTCTGATATCCTTTACTTTCAGCCAGGATCTACCTGACTACAAAGTAGGAACAATTATTTTGTTCAAGATGTTTCAAAGTGGTCAGAAACTTATCATAGAAGTGGATATCAAAGGTATACACTAAAAAACATTTCAAAAGACATGAGGCTAGAGTTTCTTAGTATAGGACACACAAATTTACTAAATTCAGCTTATGGAACCTTTCCCTCCTAGACAGATGGTTGTTTTGTACTGTCAAGTTGGAACCAATTCATATGGAACCTCCAGCAGATTTTTAGAGGCAATAAATATCACAGGACGAGATCCCCCATCTTTCTCTTGCAGAGCAATTGGCAGATTTGAACCACTTGCCTTTTAGTAAGCAGCACACCTCCTTAACACTAAGCCACTAGAGCTCCCTGGTTAGGTTACAAAGAGTGAAGTATCACCTTTCGTAATATTAGTAAAGAAAATAATCAGTAAATGAAGGAAACAAGATCATCAACATTTAGGACATTTTGCTATGATTTTAACACATTTCATAGCTTTTCAGGCTCAGGTGTTAAAAGTCAAGGCAAACAAAATTTATTTCCATGGTTTTTATTTTCTTTGTTATTTTATATTCTGAAACAAACTTGAAGTCTTATTTCAGAGGATCTTCAAGGTCAGAATTAATTTCACAAAATATTAAGCTATTATTAACATGTAATGCATTCACTGTTGCTATCTCTAAACATGTAATAAATGAGAATTTTAATTATATATTTATCATTTTTTACTTCTGATATGGCTAATACAGGTAATGATCCCTCTTGCCCTAAGACACACACAGACTGCAAAGAGTTTTGAAGACAAAGCAAAATTTAAAAAGCGTGTTTTAAATCATTCTTTCCTTGAAAAGGAAGTATGTACATAACTGTATTTCTCTGAATCTACTTCTCCTAACACGCTCTCTACCATTAGCAAAAATATTCTTAAATAAAATTTCATTTTCATTCTTCTAACAAATATTTACAGAGAAGTTAGATTTTATTTATTCATTCTTGCTCATTTTACCCTCTCCCTTCTCCCTCCTCCAGTTCATTTTTTAAAAATATTCATTCATTGTTGCACAATTACCTACCTCCCCCACCACAGTCCACTTTGCAATGATACACCCTTTATCTTAAGAAAAGTGATTTATCTTGCTTACACAGAGAAAACTGAGGTAACGTGGATAATTATTAACTATAAAAAGCCTTTCTAGGTGACCATTAAG
>NW_006400112.1:816355-817493 GCF_000299155.1 Elephantulus edwardii
TTATTATTATAACCTTTTAAGATATATATAATAAAATGTGGCAAAAATGGAACACCTTTATTAACTGACCTAACAGTAAATAACATATAAACATAAAACTAGTTTTGTGATCACTGTTCCCCTCAACTCTGTAAATTTGTCATAGTATGGTGCTTGTTTGTTGCTGTGATACTGGAAGCTAAAGCACCAGCATTTCAAACACCAGTAGGGTCATTCTATATGGACAGGTTTCAGTAGAGCTTCTAGACAAGGAAGCAGAACTGGCCATCCATTTCAGAAGTATTGGGCCCTTGAAAACACTGGGAATGCTGGAGAACATGTCCAGTATAATTTAGAAACTGAGCTCCTCAAGTTGGAAGGCATGCATGCAAAATAGTACTGGAGGAAGAATGACCTTCTCAAAATACAATCTGCCTTAATGAGGTAAAAAGATTAAAACTTTCAGCCAGTGGAACTTTATTGCTACATGGCATGACTCAAAATGAAGAAAACAATTGCAACATCCATGCAAAACTAGAAAGTGGAATGTAAAGATATAAATCTAAGAAGGTTGAAAATTGTGAAGATAAAATTAAATATGTAAAGATAAATATCTTGACATAAGTAAGGTAAAACGAGCTGGAATTGGGCAGTTAGGGTCTACACCAGAAGGGATAACTTGCTAAGGAATGGTGTCACATTTATCATTGAAGGAGGACATTTTATGAACTGCGAATATATATTCCCATCACTGACAGTTCATAAACTGTCAAGAAAACAAAGATTCTCACCACTGGGTTGATTGGCAGCATCAAGATGATGAATATTGTTGACAGCTTTAGTTTGCATGGCTCTACAATCAACACTCTTGGTACCAGCAGCCAGGAAATTAAAAGTTGAACTGCATTGGGAATGTCAGCTGCCAGAGACATCTCCAAGGTACTGAGGAGCAATGATGTCAGTCTGGGGACTAAGCTGAGCCTGATAAAGGTCATGGCTTTTGCTTCAGAGAGCTGGACAATGATTAGGGATGATAAAAGAAGAGTTGATGCCTTTGAGCTGTGGTGCTGGAGAAGAGTGTTGAATGTACCATGGACTGCTGTTGTTGTTATGTGCCATTGAGTCGTTTCCGACTCATAGCGACCCTATGCACAACAGC
>NW_006400112.1:817653-839332 GCF_000299155.1 Elephantulus edwardii
GTCCCTCCTGGCAACATGTCCAAAGTATGTCAGACAAAGCCTGTCCGTTGCTCTTGGGCGGAAGTGAGGCTTGAGGGCCGCAGCCACCTCAGATAAGCAACGGACAGGCGTTTTTCACAGGTACCCGGGATTTCCGGCGGGAGCAAGCCCTTGGAAGCTCTGACAAGCGTGCTCTTGGGTGGAAGTGAGGCTTGAGGGCCGCAGCCATGGACTGCTAGGAGAACAAAAAGTTCGTCCCGGAGAGAGTGAAGTCAGGCTGCTCCTTGGTGGCAAGGATTCTGAAGCTTCGTCTGACATACTTTGGACATGTTGCAAGGAGGCACCAGTCCTTGGAGAGGGATGTCATTCTTGGGAGGGTAGAGAGACAGTGCAGGAGAGGAAGACCCTCAATGAGATGGATTGATTTCATCACCGGGGTAATAGAGATAGGCGTCAGAGACAGTAAGTTTGGTGAGGGATGGAGCAGGGTTTAGGGCTCTTATACATAGGGTCACCAGGAGTCGTAAGTGACTAGATAGCACTTAATAACAACAACAACAACATATGTACATACAAATATTTTACATTCCACTTTACAGCTTTTCATATGTGGAACTCTGGTGGTCTAGTGGATAAGGGGTTGCACTGCCAGTTCTCAGGAGAAAGATGGATAATCCCCTTCTGTACATGTTACAACCTCTGAAAATACAACTAGAGGGTCAGCTATGAGTTCATTCCAACTCAATAGCACATAACAATGACAAAAATACACACACATACACACACACACATATCCTGATTAATATGACTATTATTCAGGTTCATACACCAACCATTTAAGCTAAAGATTAATAAATTGAGGATTTATGCTAACATCTGTAATCTTAAACTGATCAACTATGATCATTATCAATTAATAATTAGTTACTATAATACAAAATTTGGAAGCAAACAGGTATGAGGCCCAAGTTTGCAAAGATAGACTTTTGCACAATTAATGATTTTTTCCATTATCATGATTAATCAACCTTTAATCATTAATAATATTTGTTTAAAAATTTAAATTGTGACTATACACATGGGCCTTGCCTGATGGAATACTCAGGAATCAAATTTACTACATCAGTGGAGAGAGAAGATAGCAAAGCTCAATATCAGCAATCAGAACTAGGCCAGGGGCTAACATGCCAATTGCTGATAAACAAGTTCAAACTGAAGAAAAGGAAAATAAATCTATTAGAGCCAAAATAAGACCTTTAATAAGTCCAACTGCATACAAAGACTAGATCTGATGTCAAGAATAGATTTGACACACTGAATACTAATAAAGACTAGATGAATTGTGGGAGAATATCAAGGATATCATAAGTGAAGAAAGCAAAAGGTCATTTGATAAAAGGAAATGCCAAATTGGCTGTCATACAAAACTTTGAAACTTGCTTTTGAATATAAACTAATTGAAGGAAAAGGAAGAATTGATGAAGTAAGAGAGCTAAAAGGAAGACTAGAAAGGCCAAATCAAGAAGATAAACCAAGTATTTATAAAAATAATGTGCAAGGACTTTAGAGTTAAAAAACTAGAAATGAAAAATGTGCTTGCCATTTCTCAAGTTGAAAGAAATGGAAGGAGGGAGGGAGGGGAAACCAAGCCTAGAGAGGAAGAATCTAAAGATCCTATGGCAAAATATGGAATGAGGCAGGAAACATCAAAAGAAAATGTACATATACACAATCACCATACCAAGAAGAATTGGCCAACACTGAATCATTTCAGTAGGTAGTATATAGAACCAAAAGTACTAAAGGTGTTGACAGAAAAGAAAGTTTTAAGAATTAACAGAATTATCAATTGAGTTGTTCGAGCATGAAGATGCAGCCCTTGGCTTACTTTCACATCTATGCCAAAAAATTTGGAATATAGCTACCTGATCAAAGAACTGGAAGAGAATCATATTTGTTCCCATTCCAAAATAGGATGATCTAAAAGAATTGGGCATTTAAAAATGTGCTGAACATGGGCAAGTGGAAGAGAATTGAGAACCCAGAAACAGACCCAGCTATCTATGGTCAACTGATATTTGATAAGAAAATCAAAGCTATCAAATGGGGAAATGGTAACCTCTTCAACAAATGGTGCTGGCAAAACTAGACTTCTACCTGCAGAAAGCTAAAACAGGATCCACATATCACACCATAAACAAAAATCAACTCAAGGTGGTCAGAAACCTGGGAGTAAAGCCTAAAACCATAAAGTTCATAAGAGACAAACTGGGATCAAGCTTAAAACACTAGTCCAGGGTATAAAGAGACTGCCAAATACAACCAGAAATGCACAATCTGAAGAGGATAAAATTGATGCAAGGGACCTTCTAAAGATTAAATCCATGTGTCCTTCAAAAACTTTTTCCAACAGAGTGAAAAGAAAATCTACAGACTTGGAACAAACATTTGGTAATACAAGAGTCTTATAACAAAAGTTTACAGAATACTCCTGGGTTTCCACAAGAAAAAATACTGATAACCCAATTACAAAATGGGAAAAAGACATGGGAAGAATTTTCACAGAGGAAGATATTTGAATAGCAAACAGACACATGAAGAAATGCTCCAAATCACTGGCAATAAGAGAGGTACAAATCAAACCCACAATGAGTTACCATCTCACTCCAGTCACAGTGGCAAAGTGTAACAGGCCGCAAGTAATAAATGTTGGAGAAGATGTGGCGAAAAAGGAACTCTTATACATTGTTGGTGGGATTGTAAAATGGTATAACCATTCTGGAAGGCAGTTTGGTGCTTCCTCAAAAAGCTGAACATAGAAATTCCATATGACCCAGCTATTCCACTACTTGGAATATATCCTGAGTAAATGAGAGCTGAGGCACAAATAGAGATTTGTACACCAATGTTCATAGCTGCATTATTCACCATTGCAAGAATGTGGAAACAGCCCAAATGTCCAACCACAAACAAATGGATTGAGAAATTATGGTACATTCACACAATGAAATACTATGCAACATGAAAGAGCAATGATTTTTTAAATTACTACCTGACATAGAAGGGACTGGAGAGCATTATGCTAAGTGAATTAACTCAATTTCATAAAGGCAAATACTGTATAAGACCATTATTGTAGAATGAGTACAAGGATCCAAAGGTGGGTTGTGTGCTTAATAACATAATTTGATGGGTGGAGGGTGGGGTGGGTGAAGAAAAGGGGAAAGATCCAGTGTGAAAAACAATATATATAAACTTTGTAAATAAAACAGTAATTTAAAAGAACTAATTGTATCTGAACATCAAGAAAACAAAAATCTTCAAAACTTGCAATAGACATCATAAAAAATGAGGAAAATATTGAAGTTGTCAAATATTTCATTTTACTTGATCCACAACCAACACACATGGTAGCAGCAGTCAAGAAATAGAAAGATGCATTGCATTGGGTATATCTGATGTCATAACCCTTTGTAAAATGCTAAAGAGTAACAATGACAATTTAAAAACTATAACAGGTGCTTGACAAACTATTGCTTCATATCCATATGGAAGTTGGACAATGAATAAAGAAGACTGAAGAATCAATGTTTTTACATGGTCGTGTTGACAAAGAATATTAAATATATTATAGGGTGGCCTAGTGGCAAGCAGCTGAGCTGCAATCCCAAAGGCATGCAGTTTGAGGCCACCAGCTACTCCATAGGAAAAGGATGGCAGTTTCCTCCCGAACAATTATCTGCCTCTGAAAATCTGCCGGAGGGCCAGCTCTGAATCACTTCTGACTTTACGGAACACCACAACAGGTTTCCAACAAACCAAACAAATGTGTCTTGGAAGAAGTAATGACCCAGAATAATCCTCAGAGGCATGTTTGGTGAGACTTTGCTTCAACTAATTTTGGCATATTATCAGGAGTGGCAGTCATTGGAAAATGACATAATACATGTAAAAGTAGAAATTCAGTGAAGGGGAGGTAGACCTTTGTTGAGATGGATTGATACAGTGACCACAACATTGGATATAAGCACAGGAGAGATTACAAAGACTGTACAGAGAGGATCACTCTCTATAAATTGTAATCAATTTAGTGGCACCTAACCACAGCAATCAATGTTTCAGTATTCCATTTTGGGAATGATTTGAGAATCTAAAGAATATCCATTAATTAATGAAAATTTGTAACAGTTCAATCAAAGGTCTTTAAAGTTCTTCAGTTATTACATAACTTTCAAGCCTATATATTGAAAAACATAATTATTGGTAACAACATAAACATTCTAATACTGGGGGATTTGGGTGGGTTTTTTAAAAAATTATACTTTATACTGGTTTACTTACAAAGTTCATATACGTTGTTTTCACATCAGATCTTTCCCATTTCATTCTCTCCCCTCTCTCCACTCATCAAATTGTGAGACCCTATGATTAATGCCCCCCAACCACTCATCCTCACCCCTCTGTTTCTCCCTACCCCCATGGATCCTCACACTCATTCTATGATAATAGTCTTAGGGAATATATGTCCTTAGGAAACTAAGTTAGTTCACTTAACATAATGCTCTTCAGTCCCTCTCAAATTAGGTAATAATTTACAAAATCATTGCTCCTGTGTGCTGCGTAATATTCCATTGTGTGAATGTACCATCATTTCTCAATCCATTTGATTGTGGTTGGGTAGTTTCCATGTTCTTTTGATAGTTAATAACAGTGCTATGAACATTGGTGTACAGATCTCCATTTGTGTCTCAGTCTCATTCTCTCTGGGTACATTCCAAGCAGTGAAATAACAGAGTCATATGGAATGTCTATATTAAGTTTTTGAAGAAACACCAAGCTGCCTTCCAGTGTGGTTGTACTATTTTACAACCTCACCAACAACGTATAAGAGTTCCTACCTCTCCATAACTATTATTTGCTGTCCTGTTAAATTTTGCCACTGCTACTGGAGTAAAATGGTGTCTCATTGTGGTTTTGATTTGCATCTCTATTGTTGAATATTGATGGGTTTTTAACTTCTTATTGTGATGTGGTTGAAATTTTACAGAATAAATTAATTTTCCATTCAAAAATTTAGAAACATTTTTTAAGTCATTGATTGCACTTCCCAGTATGGACCTATACTCACCCTACTACCTTCCTGTGTTTCCCATTTCCATTCATCCTTTCCTATCCTTTAAGCTTTTTGAACTTCATCTTTGTGTGAATGCTGCTATTTTTACCTCAAATGTTTGATTGTTGTAAAGAATTCTTCCCTTCTTGGTGATATTATTTACTTTATAGACTTCTCCATTTTTTTGAGAGTTGAATCATAGAAGTGAATTCATAAAAAAATTAAAATAAAAGAGAAGTTAATCCAGTTCAACTTGAAGGATGACTAAAAACACAACAAGCTGTGTCTGACTCTGAGAAGAATGGGAATCCCAGAACATTTGATTGTGCTGATGAGAAACCTATACTTGAACCAAGAAGCAGTCTTCAGAACAGAGCAAGGAGACACTACATGGTTCAAAATCAAGAAGTGGATCTGTCAGGGATGTATTCTGTCTCCATACCTTTTCAATCTGTATGCAGAACAAAGCATCCGAGACGCTAGGCTGTATGAGGAGGAATGTGGCATCAGGATTGGTGGAGGAGTCATCAACAGCCTGCATTATGCAGATGACACAACCCTGCTTGCTGAAACTGGAGAGGACCTGAAGCGCTTGCTGAAGAAGGTCAAGGACTGCAGCGTCCTATATGGATTGAAGCTCAACATCAAGAAAACAAAGACTCTCACCACTGGGCCAATTGGCAGCATCAGTATGGATGGTTAACAGTTTTAGTTTACTTGGCTCCACAGTCAACACTCTTGGTAACAGCAACCAGGAAATCAAGAGATCAATTGCATTGGGAAAGTCAGCTGTGAGGGACCTCTCAAGAGTACTAAAGAGCAACAACATCAGACTGGAGACTAAGGTGCACCTGATCTGGGCTATAGTCTTCTCAGTTATGTGCTATGTATGCATCAGAGTGTTGGACAGTGAATAGGGATGATAGAAAGAGAATTGATGTCTTTGAGCTGTGGTGCTAGAGAAGAGTGTTGAATTTATCATGGACTGCTAGGAGAACAAACAGGTTTGTCCTGGAGAAGGTAAAGGCGGAATGCTCCTTGGAATCAAGGATTCTGAGGCTTCGTCTGACATACTTTGGGCATGTTGCAAGGAGGAACTGGTCCTTGGAGAGGGACATCATGTTTGGCAGAGTGGAGGGGCGGTGAAGGAGAGGAAGACCTTCCATGAGACCTTCTGTGACTGGAGTGGTGGGAATGAGTGCATTTGAGATGGCGAGGTTGGCACAGGATAGAATGACATTTAGAGCTTTTGTCCATAGGGTTGCAATGAGTCACAAGTGACTCAATGGCACATAACAACAAACAACAACTAACATTTGTCATCCACTACTCTTTCTAGAATTTGTCAGTTTTTTTAAAAATTACATGTCTGGGTTTGTGTTTTCAATCTATTTTATTTTGGATACTTCTACATCTGGCTTGCTTCCTAAGCAATACCTTATGTGTTAATATCAGGTTGTTGACTGCAATTTTTGGTTCTTTGTTCAAAGAACTTCCCTTAGCATTTATTAGGTTGGTCTCTCAAACTCAAAAACTCATTGCCAGTGAGTCAGAGCTGACTGATAACTGACCTTCAGAGAATTTTCAGAAGCTTTGAAATGCACAGGAGGAGATTGCCTCCTTTTCTCTCTCAAGGGCAGATTGGTTTAGTTTTTCACAAATTCCTTTTAATTCTTTTTATCTGGAAATGTTATTATTTTGCTGTTGCATTTGAAGGACAAGGGACATTCTGGTAGTAGGAAGTTGCACTCCTCTTTAATGGTTCAAATACACTAGCCATACTGCAGGAGAAAGATGGGCATTCTCCTCTCACGTGACTTGTGACTTACAGTCTCTGAAAACCTGCTGGAGGGTCATCAATCAGTTTATTCAAATGCAAAGGCAGTTAGAAAGATTTGAAGGACAGGACATAATTTTTGGTGTATCACCAGAGTTTTAATGTGCCATTTTTACTTTAATATGCCTTCTTAATTGCACTGTTTCTGCCAATAAAACAAAGCTTAGTCATATTTTATTTTTCTCTTTTGTGAGTAACTTAATTTTCCTTAAACTATTCTCAGGACTTTGTCTTTGGTCTTGCAAAGACTGATTGTGATATTTCATTTTATTTGGGGATCCATCCTGTTCGAGATTCATTGAGTTTTGTGAATGCATATCTTTTTATCTTTAATGTAATACTGAAGTTTTCTAACAAATTTACAATTATTTTTGTGGGTTTCTTGTTGTTTTGGGGTGAGGTTTTCATGTGGTTTTGTTTTGAGATTTATTGGAGGGTTTTTGTGGCTTTTCTTGTTTGTTTTGTTTTGATTTGGTTTGGTTTGGTTTTTGTTGCTTTATTTCTTCCTGTTTTTGCAATTCTAAACAATCCTTTTGATGATGTCTTACATAATTCTTAGACTTTTCTTTCTTATTTTTCTTTTCTTCTCATAGCTCCTCTAACAGATTAGTAGTTAGAGATTTCTGTTCAAGTTTACTAATTCTGTCTTTCATTTATTCAATTCAACTCCTTCAGGTACCTTATCTATTCCTGATATTTAAGGATTAACTTTCTTGACTTGCTGATTTTTCATGGTTTCCAGTTTTCCATTTTTTAGTCTATTTATCTGTTCTTAATTTTTTTCGTCAATTTATTCATGCCTTGTTTTCTTTAATTCTGCTCTTTGTGTTTGTACTTTCCTTGATCTCTTTCTCAAGACCTTCAGGGTACTTAAATGTGAATTTTTTTTATTTCCTCATCTGAAAGTATCAATACTGTCTCTATATTTTGGTTTCTTCCTTAAGCCACCTTGCTTCATTACTTTGCGTGAAGTAAGGTTGTCTGTTTCTCCCAAATATTATGATGTTATGTACTTGTATCTGATTTATGATGATCACGTGTGTTTTGTCTAAGTTTTTCCATTTCTTTTTCTTTTATATATTCAGACAAGAAAGGTGGAAGTGCTACTCTACTTGATAGGTTGGCAGAAGTTAATCAATCACTTTCTACCTATTTTCTGGTGGGTATGGTAAAGAATGGAAAAATGCGTTTAACTACTCACTGTTCATGCAATTACCATTTTACCATGTTTTTTATATATATATTTATATATATATATGTTTGTTGTTGTTGTTATGTGCCGTTGAGTCTCTTGCGACTCATAGCGACACTGTGTACAACAGCCCTAAACTCTGCTCTGTCCTGTGCCAATCACACTGTCTCTGACACGCTCATCCATATTACCCCAGTCACTGAATCAATCCACCTCATAGAGGGCCTTCCCCTCCTGAGCCGTCCCTCCACCCTCCCAAGTATGATGTCCTTCTCTAAAGACTGGTCTCTCCTTACAACATGTCCAAAGTATGTTAGACGGAGCCTCAGAATCCTTGCCTCCAAGGAGCAGTCCGGTTTAACCCTTTCCAGGATGAATCTGTTTATTTTCCTTGCAGTCCATGGTACTCTCAATACTCTTCTCCAGCACCACAGCTCAAAGGCATCAATTCTCCTTCTATCCTCCTTGTTCATTGTCCAACTCTCTGATGCATAACAAGTTATTGCAAAGACCATGGCCTGTATCAGATGCACCTTAGTCTCCAGAGAAACACCATTGCTCTTCAGTACTTTGGAGAGGTCCCTAACAGCAGACTTTCCCATCGCAATGTGCCTTTTAATTTCCTGGCTACTGGTGCCTAGAGTGTTGACTATGGAGCCAAGCAAACTAAAGCTGTGAACAATCTCAATCTCTTCACCATCCATCCTGATGCTGCCAATTAGCCCAGTGGTGAGAATCTTTGTCTTCTTGACATTGAGCCTCAATCCATATTGGAGGCTGCAGTCCTTAACCCTCTGCAACAAGTGCTTCAGGTCCTCCTCAGTTTCAGCAAGCAGGGTTGTTTCATCTGCATAACACAGATTGTTGATAGATCTTCCACCAATCTTGACCCCACATTTCTCCTCATAGAGCCCAGCCTCTCGGATAATCTGTTCTGCATACAGGTTGAAAAGGTATGGTGACAGGACACATTCCTGGAGTATGCCCTTCCCAATTTTGAACCATGCAGTGTTTTCTTGCTCTGTTCTGATGAATGTCTCTTGGTTCAAGTATAGGTTTCTCATTAGCATGATCACGGGTGCTGGGATTCCCATTCTTCTCAAAGTCAGCCACATAATCAAACACCTTTGCACAGTTTGTTGTGATCCACATAGTCAAACACTTTTGCATAGTCAATGAAACACAGATATACATTCCTCTGGTATTCCCTGCTTTCAGCTAAAATCCATCTAACATTAGCTACAATATCCCTAGTATCACGACTGGTTTTTTATGTATTTCAAAGAAAGTTATAGACATAAAACTCAATTTACCCTAAATACTTCAATCTGCTTATCCTTCGCTAAATGTATTTGTTTGCTCTTCTCTGTTTGAGATGCACAGATCTTAAGTGCATCTTGGATGAATGTATAGAAGTGTTAGTGTCACATACCATCAAGCTGGGACGGACCCATAGCTGGCCCTCCAGTGAGTTTTCAGAGGAAACCTGCACAGGAGGAAATTACTTATCTTTCTCACATACCTTTGGATTAGCAGTACAGCTCCTTACCACTAGGCCACCAGAACTTCTTATACACCTCTAGAACCCCAACTTAATAATGAACAGGAGTTGCACTGCTAAGTCAAAGACAGGCAGTTCAAATTCATCAGCTTCTCCGAGGGAAAAAGATGAGTTCTCCTCCTATGTGATTTACAACCTCTGAAAAGCCATTAGAAGGTCAGCTATGAGATGGTTCTAACTTAATAGCAATGTCATCAAACTCTTCACAATCAACACCTGGATAGATACTGTTCTAGTTTTTTCCTTATATATTAATTGCATCATTTCTGTATAATCATACTATATGAACTCTTGGCGACTGCATGGTGTGTGTAGCAAAATGTTTGGGACATTCATTCATCTATTGTGTGTGCTGAATATGTCTGTAACTTTTTCTCCTTTCAGATGTTGAGGTATCATCTATTGTATTTTTTCCCACCTGTAGCCTCTCTGTGGCCCAGATAGTGTCTACATAGAATTCATTAACAAGGTTCACCTAGTAGTTCTACAAAGTAGGGCCCATTCTGGGGCAGAATTTTCTGATATATAAGTGGATCATATGTATTTGATTCATTCATCCTATCTGGGTTGATATACTCAATTATTAATAATTTAACACCTTTAAGACCTTCTGTGCCATGGACATTTTTTTATACATGGGTTGGGATCACTCTGGGTCATACATCAGATGCACAGTTGCTGTGTTAAAGGGGCTCATATACTAAACTTTAATCAATAATGTCAAGAAGAGGCTATATCAAGAAGCATGGAGTACTCCTCAACTCCCCATCCATCTTATCACCATATATGCATGTGTTGATCTGAGAACAAATTTCCTTTCTCCAGCTACTTCTCGTTATGATTTCTGTTTTATTAATCTAGCATATGTCACCTTACAAATAATGTATCTTTGCTGTATACAATCCCAGAGTGAAAATTGGAATTGTCCTTTTCATGGGACTAGGGGACAGGGCTTGAAATGGGCTAAGTCTGGTCAGTACAAAAGTCCATACAGGATAAAAATTAGCAAGAGATCTTATTTTAATTTTGGGATTTTTTTCTTACCCATGAAGCCAAATATTAATTGCAAAAATTATTTTTTAAAAATTTTATTAATATTTTTATCATTCATATATATTGGTAAACAGCTTCCTCTTTCTTGGATCCACAATTAACACCCTTGGTACCAGCAGTCAGGAAATAAGGAGATGCATTGCACTGGGAAAATCTGCAGTTAGGGACTTTTCCAAATTATTGAGGAGTAGTAATGTCAGTTTGAAGACTAAAGTGCATCTGATTCAGGCCATAGTCTTTCTGATTATTTACTATGCATCTGAGAGCTGGACAAAGAATAAGGATGACAGAAAAAGAACTGACACCTTTAAGCCCTGGTGTTGGAGAAGAGCCCTGAACATCCCATGGACAGCCAAGAGAATGAACAGCTAAGTCTTGGAGGTAGTACAGCCGAAGTGTTCTTTGGAGGCAAAAATGATGAGTCTTCGCTTCACATACTTTGAACATATTGCTAGGATGTACTATTCCTTAGAGAAGGACATGCTGCTGGGAAGAGTGGAGGGTCGACAAATGAGAAGACCCTAAAGTATGTGGATATACACAATGACTGCTGCAATGGGCTCTTGTTTGTCAGGAAGTGTGAAAATGGCACAAGACAGAACAAGGTTCAGATCTTTTATTCATAGGGTTGCTATGAGTCTTGTTTGACTCAACAGCAACTAACAACAACAACGTATATTGCTTCATGTCGTGTACATTATGTTCCTTATAGTCTATCATTTGCATAAAATTTTGTTGTTTCATATTGTGGATTTGTTTAATTTTTTTCTTCCCATACAATCATTACACCAATTACACTTTTATGAAAAGCTTGTAAACAAGCTACTAAATTCCTCATGTCCAGTATCCCCATTTTGAGATAGCCAATTGCTGACTTGCCCATCCCTATCAAATCAGTACTCTGAGGGAACAAATTCATCCCTTTTTTGGAAGGATCCTCTGCTTAACTTAGAAACTTTAAGCATCTGCATCCATAAATAAATTCAAGTCCAGAATAAGCCATCAGGTGTAGCAGTCTACCCTAACTACCAGCATGGGTCCTCTTCTCTTCATCTAGTTGGGTTCTGGTCAAATCCTCCCCAACCATTCATGGCTAGGTCCAAATGAGCATCAGCTGCAGGCATAGCATAAGAGTCTATATTTCTTCCTGAATTCCAGACCTTTTGGTCTCCTCACTTAGCCCTAACTTCCACATAGGACCAAGTCAATAAGCCAAGGATGTTCATGACTCCCTGCTCCTCAAGCCAACAAGACTTCCCTGCTCATCCACATATCTGTGCATGATAGGCGAGCAGTGCTAAAGGAGCATGTCCAAGCTTACCTTGTTTTTCTGTAGTTGTATTCCTCCCACTACTGTGGGTCAGGTAATTGTTATGAGTGAGCGTACTCAATCCTCAATTTTTGCAAATGGGATATGATAGACACCAACTTTACTCTGCCTCAGAAGTAAAAAAAAAAAAAAAAAAAAAAAAAAACCACCACAAACCAAACTTGTTCTAGTTATAAAAAGACCATTTCTTCCTTTTCTTCCTTCTTTATTTTCATGCTTGTCCTTTTTACAAATGTGAATCTTTTCAATCAAAAGTCCAATATGAGACCATAGATCCAAATGCAGATCTCCTCAGAATACTGGATCAGACTAAATCATTCCCCTTGGTCAAGTCTCAACTCCCACTTACTAGATTCTACTTTGAACAAGCTTATCTCCAGGGAAGATCTTCCTTTTTTGTGTTCCAAATTAAGAATTGGCCAAAAGCACAATTACAGGCTTTCTAAATTTACAATATCCAGTGTTCATTTACATCCTACATGTGAACAAGCATATTTTTTTATAATATTGATAATATTTTCTTTCCATCTGGAAGTCAGTCTTACTTAAATCAAATTTCAAAAGATATTATGGCTGAAGGTGAGTGGAAGGTCAGAGACCACTTGGTGACCCAATATCAGTTGATTCACTGAAAGGGAAGATCAGGGTATGCTTAATCATGTTAGCCTTAACAGATGATTGATAATTTATTCTTCTTTTAATTCAAGACAAATAGAGACTGCAAAATCCAAGATTTCACTATACATTTCAGAATGAGTGATCCACAAGTAAACTAACGGGCCATCTTCAAACACTGTAATTGAATTAGCCACTCCTGGGCCAGGAGGCAGAGTCCTTATGTGGTTCAAATAGTTAAAGGACTTGGTTACTAACTGAAAAGTTGGATGCTTAAATCCACTTGGAAAAAAAGATTGGATATCTGTTTCTGGAAAATTGAAAATCTACTGAACACAGTTCCGTTCAAACACAGAGTATCTACATGGTTCTGAGCTGACTTAAGGGAAACTGGGTTATAGCCCTAACATGGCAGGATTTGGGAAAATCATGATTTTGCAGAGATAGGTCTGAATCTAATCCTGGTTTACTTCCTGAGGTTTTCCTTCTTGTCTACTCTTTGTGGGCAGGAAAGAGTGGGGCAGGAGCAAGATAGAAAGCTTGCTGTGGGCTATATATCAACTTGCCTCTTATACTGACAGAAGTAATACTCTCAGGATGTAAGTGAGTGTAATCTTAAATATTTTTGAATAGACAGGAGATGAGGAATCATCTATAGGAATCTGAAATTTTTCTTCCCATAATGAATTCTTCTTAGAAAGATCTCAGGCCTTTAACTTGCCTCAAGGAGTCTGGCCTCATTTCTTGGATTTGATGGCCTATTGCTACACTATTGTTACACTGAAAGACAGGGAAGAGGGTCACATCACAAAGTGTTCAGAAAGTCCTGCAGATAATTAGACTAAGCGCTGAGATCAGACCTGAGACAGAGGTAGCATAATTTATGTCCTGTGACTCTCTCTCAGTTGTGAGAAAGGTCTATTGAGAACATCACCTGCTCTCAATGAGATGACAGTGTAATGTGTCATTTCAGGGTTAAAAATACTAGAGTGAGTTTACCACTATGAACTAGTCATGTGAAGTGTCTTTTCTGGACATTATTGACCAAGGACAGTTATATGAGGAATCCAGTTCAAAGGGTCACCCCAGTTCCACTCAGCAGACCCTCTGTGACACCAAATGAGAATGGTCCAGTGAGTAAATAGCAATAGCTAAGGGCTCATGCATAATTCCAAATAATTTCTCACACAGTTTTGTTTGGTTTTTTTGGTTTATTTGTTTGTTTGTTTCTTTTTTAATGTTGCCCTTGTAGAAGCATATGAAGTAGTGGTTCATGGAAATGGCTTTCATAATGCGAAGAACAAGAACGATGTTATTTGCAGCTTCAAGTTGAGTGACACCAACATCATAAGTAAGTAGCTTCCTTGGCGCCTTTGTGTCACATCTTTATTATAGGAGCTTCCATAGCTCTGACTACCCACTCTCAGAAGATGTTTTGGAGCTAGCAGTAGTATAGACCAATCAAAAGAAACCTTATCTGGGAAGCTTACTGAAGTGTTTAATTTGATCAGTTAATACCAATACTCCTTTTCCATCAGTTTGCTTTTGTTGAGAATACTGTGCCCGTGTTTATCCTGGTCTGGCTGCCCTGATAGGACATGTTTCTGCCATTTTCTCCTTTTCCTACTCTTCATTGAGAGTAAACCTTCTACAAGTTATTTCTTACCTCAGGGAATTCCACCCCCCCTACTTAATCCCAACTTTTTACTCCCCAGAAACAAACCTTTGCCTCTCATTTTATATTTTTTGTTATTTTAATGAAAATTTATGTAAATTATGAGTCTTCATTCAGTCATTGATACACTTTTCTTCTCTCCCCCTCCCTCAATTCACATTTTTTTTAATTTTATTTTTTCAATTTTAGTCAACATTTACAAAGATATTGGAGTTCCATTACATTTTGCAATATATTCACTATCAATGCTGATGAAGAGGTAAAAGTATTCCATTAGTCAAAATTTATGGCTTATATAGTAACAATTCAACTAAGATCAAGAACCTGATTTACCTAGAGATGAGCCATTTTCTGAAAAGAAAAAAATTCTATGGAAGAGAAGAGAGGAAAATATAGTAAGTTTTTAAGTGATGTTGTTTGTTATTATGTACCATCGAGTCACTTGTAACTCATAGTGACCCTATGTACAAGAGCCCTAAATGCTGCTCTATCCTGTGCCAACCTCATTGTCTCTGACACATCTACTCCCACTATCCCAGTCACTGAATCAATCCATCTCATTGAGGGTTTTCTTCTCCTCCGCTATCCCTCCACTCTTCCAAATATGATGTCCCTCTCCAAGGACAGTTCTCCTTGCAACATGCCCAAAGTATGTCAGATGAAGCTTCAGAATCTTTGGCTCCAAGCAGCATTCTGCCTTCACCTTCTTCAGGACAAACCTGTTTGTTCTCCTAGCAGTCCATGGTATATTCAACACTCTTCTCTAGCACCACAGCTCAAAGGCATCAATTCTATTTTTATCGTCTCTAGTCACTGTCCAGCTCTCCGATGTTTAGCACGCAATTGCGAAGACTATAGCTTAGTCAATGAAACAGATATATCCCTCTGGTACTCTTTGCTTTTAGCCAAGATCCTTCTGACTTTGGACATAATGCCTCTGGTGCCACAGTCTCTTCTAAATGCAGCCTATATTTCTGGTAGTTTTCTGTCAATGTTCCAATTTTGGTGTTTTTTGTGTTTGGTTTGTGGTTGTTTTTTTTTTTATAATCTTCAGCAGGATTTTGTTTGCATGTGATATCAGTGATATTGTTTGATAATTTCCACACTCTGCCAGCTCACCTTTTTATGGAATGGGAACAAATATCTCGCCAGGTAGTTGTCCTCCAGATTTCTTGACAAAACCTGGTGAGCACATCCAGGGTAGAATCTATCTGTTGAAATAGTCAAGTGGTATTTCATCAAATCCTGAGGTCTTGTTTTTTGCCAATTCCTCCAAATTCCACTTTTTTCTCCCTCAAAAGTTGCTTCTAAGACTATGTACAGCTTTTGCAGGAACATGCTTGTTTTGATGTTTACATTCTTTGTAATGTTTTCCATGATTTGTCATGATTCACAATGATAAAATGCCTTTACTTAGTCAATAAAATACAGCTAAATATCTTTCTGGTATTCTGGGCTTTAAATCAAGATTTCTCTCACAGAGAAATATTGTGTGATATCCCTCTTTCAATGTCCTCTTCTAAATCCATTTGAAATTTCTAATAGTTTCCTATTGATAAATGCTATAATCCTTTTAAAAAATTTTATTTTCACAAAATTTTATTTGCTTAATAGTAACCATTATTGTTTGTTGTTGTGTACTGTTGAGTCAAAACCAACCCATACCTGGCCCTCCAGCAGATTTTCAAAGGCAGTTAATCACACAGGAAGAGATTGCCCATCTTTCTGCCATGAAGCAGCTAGTGGTTTTGAACCACATACCTTTAGCACTGAGGTGTAGATTCTTACCACTAGGCCACTAGACCTTGTTCTGTAATTTCCATATTATGTTTAATCACCTTTATTTGCAAATACATACCAATATGAATCTCTTCCAGTCAGTTTGCATATTGCTGTCTTCCAAATTCCTTGGCATTGAAAGAGTAAATACTTTTGGCTTGCATATCTATGTTGAAGCACCATCAATTTCCTAGAAACTTGTTTTTCACTGTTGCTTTCTGTGCATCTTGGACAAACATTTACAGTTCTTGATAATGCTACTTCCTGAACCAGTAATTTTTTGGTACAGTGAATCTGTACGTTCCTTCCGTATTCTTTGGATGTTTCCTGTCTTTTCAATATTTTGCTGATATAATTATTCAGTTGCAAGTTGATGATTCCATTTTTTAAATTCACTCAGTTTAAGAAATGCCAAAATATGCTATTCCTTTTTGGTTTTCTAACTCCAAGTCTTTGCATATTTGATTATCATTAAAAATTACAAAATACCTAATAATAAATTTGAGAGTTCTGGTGGCCTAGTGTCAAGAAGTTGCATTGCAATTCTGAATGCATACAGTTCAAGGCCATCACAGAAGGCTTCACAGATGACGGATGGGCAGTCTCCTTCCGTGCAATTAACTGCCTCTGAAAATACAGTGGAGAATCAGCTATGAGTTGTTTCTGACCATGGTACACAACAAAAACAACAGTAATAAATTTAGCCAAGTAAAAGGTAAAAGACTTGTAAAGAAAAGTAACATGACACACCATAAAAAGATGTAAAAAGAGGGGAGCTCTGGTGGCCTAGTGGCAAGGAGCTGCAACTACAATCCCAGAGGCACACAGGAGGGGCAATCTCCTCCTGTACCAGTCAGATCTGATTTGACAGTACACGCACACAAAAATAATAAAATAAAATTTAAAAAAAAGATATAAAAAGAAATTTTTAAAATCCTACCCCAAATTCATTGCACTTTCCATAAAAAGTCCAACATTTTTGTTTTAGTTTTTTTAAGACTTCACTGGAAAAGCAAATGTTCAAATTTATATGTCTGAGTAAGAAACCTGAATAACTAAAGCAATCTCTTTCTAAAAATATTTTTATTTTATTCTGCTTTACTTACAAACTTTGTATACATTTTTTTCACACCAGCTCTTTCGCATTTCCTTTACTCACCCCTCCCTCTATTCATCAAATCATGTGACCCTATGATTAACCCCCATGTTCCTCAGCCCCTCAACTTCCCATCCACTCTCAGCCCTCTTCACCTACCCTCCATGCATTGTATCCTTATACACATTCTAAAACCATGATCTTATACAGTATTTGTCCTTATGGGACTGAGTAACTAAAACAATCTTGAAGACTAAAGTAAAACTTACAATCTCCAATTTTTGTTGTGCCATCGAGTCAAGTAGCACTCATGCTGCCCCTCCTGTACTTCCTCATCATCTCTGGCATAGTCAAACCCATTGCTTCATTAGCTGTGTCAGCCCTTCTTAGTAAGAATCTTCCTTTCTTTCACTAATTCTCCACCTTTCCAAGCATGATGCTCCTTTCCAAGGAATGTTGTTCTGTGTTGTTCAGTTAGGACCTTCTAGCTTGTTTTTAAAGACAGTAAATCACATGAGAGTTGATGGCCCATATTCCTCCCATGGAGCAGCTGGCAGATATATTTCTCCCATGGAGCAACTGGCAGATTCTAACTGCTTGCCTTTGGATTTACAGTATAATTCCTTACCATGAAACCACTTTACAACTAGGAATAGCTCCTTCTTACAACATGACCAAGGTAAGTATGTGAGATAAAGTTTCTTCATCCTTTCCTTTGAGGAAAACTCTGGCTTCACCTTTTCCAAGACATATCTATTTATTCTTTCACCAGTCTATGGGACAACACAAAGACATCTATTTCCTCTTCTGTTATCTTATTCATTTTGAAACTCTCAAAAACACAACAAAATTATTGGAAAGAGCACAGCTTGAATTAGGCACTCTTTATTCTTCAAATTGATAATGTTGCTTTTCAGGACTTTGGAGAGGTCCCTGAAAGCAGACTATACAGGGAAAGCTATACATTCCATGATCTTCTGATTGCTGATAATAGTCATTAAGTTGTAGAAGTTTTTAATATATTGTGTTGCTATTGTTGATTGCCTTTGAGTTGAGCATGACTCATAGCAACCCTAGGAGCAAAAAACCTGAAAGTATTCTACAACTGTCAACATTTATCAAAATTCATAGGGTTTCCAGAGGAATGTTATTTAGGAAGTAGACGCCACTCCTGCTTCCAAACCTGTCATAGTACATTATTGATGTTATGTGCTGTTGAGTTGCCTGCAATGCATAGCAACCCTATGTACAGAAGCTCTGAACCCTTCCCTATCCTGAGCCAGTTTCACTAGTTCCAATACACCAACCCCCATTGCCCCAGTTACTTTATCAATCCATCTCATCTTCCTCTTCTGCGTTGTCTGTCCACCCTTCCGAGCGTGATGTCCTTCTCCTGGCCACGTGCCCAAAGTAAGTGAGGCAGAGCTTTAAAATCCTAGTCTCACCCTTGGTTTCACCCTCTCCAAGACAGACCTATTTGTTTTCTTGGCAGTCTATGGAATATTCAAGACTCTTCTCCAGCACTACAACCCAAAGGCATCTATTCTTCTTCTGTCATCCTTAGTCATTGTCCAACTCTCTGAAGCATAAATAGTAATTGAGAAGACCACAGCCTAGATTAGATGTACCTTTGTATCTAAACTGACATCGTTGCTCTTCAGCACTCGAGTGGTCCATGACAGCAGATTTTCCCCAATACAATTCATTTTTTTATTTCCTGACTGCTGGTGTTAAGAGTGTTAATTGTGGATTCAAGTAAGCTATAGTTGCTAACAACCTCAATTTCTTCTCTCTCTATTATGGTCCTACCAGTTGGCTCAGTGGTAAGAATTTTTGTCTTCTTGATGTTGATTTTCAATGCATACTGAAGACTACAGTCCTTGACCTTTTGCAGCAAGCGCTTCAGTCTTCTTCAGTTTCAGCAAGCAAGGTTGTGTAATCTGCATATCATAGATTGTTAATGAGTCTTCCTCCAATCTTGATGCCACACTTCTCCTCATAAAGCTCTGTTTCCCTAATGATCTGTTCTGCATACAGATTGAAAAGGTATGGGGACAAGATGCATCTCTGACTCACTCCTATCCTGATTTTGAACCGTGCAGTGTTTCCTTGCTCTGTTCTGAGGACTGCTTCTTGGTCTAAGTATAGGTTTCATATAAATAAGCATGATCAAGTGTTCTGAGATTCCCATTTTCCTCAAGGTTAGCCACAATTTATTGTGATCCACACAGTCAAATGTCTTTGCATAGTCAATGAAACATAGATGGACATTCTTCTGGTACTCTCTGCTTTCTGCCAATATTTATCTGACATTGGCAATAATATCCCTAGTGCCACAACCTCATCTAAACCCAGCTTGTATTTCTGGTAGTTCTCCATCAATGTACTGTTCAAGTCTTTTTCTGGATAATCTTCAGCAGAATTTTGCTAGTGTGTGATATTAGTGATATTGTTCGATAATTTCCACACTCTGTCGGGTCACCTTTTTTGGAATGGGAATAAATATGGATCTCTTTCAGCCAATTGGACAAGTAGTTGTCCTCCAGATTTCTTGGCACAATGTGTTACACACATTCAGGGCAGCATCTATTTACTGAAATACGTCAATTTTATTCAATCAATTCCTGGGGCTTTATTTTTTTTGCCAAGTCCTTCAGAGTAGATTACACTTCCTCCTGCATCACCATTGCCTCTTGCTCATGTTTGGAGGTTTTTTTTCTTGAAATTGTTCTGTAGCGCCTAATTCTTTTTGGTACAATGACTCTGTATACTCCTTCCTAATAATAAAAACCATTATTACATCAGTAAATAACCTTATGGAAAAATAAGTAAAAATAATGAACATATATTTCACTGAAGCAATGTTCAAATGATCAACAAACACATGAAAAAATCCTCCACATCATTAACCACTTGGTGATGTTATTGTGCTTGAGTTGCCTGTAACTCTCAGTGACCCAACATACAATAGCTCTAAATCCTGTCCTATCCTGCACCATTCTCACTATCTCACATCTAACCTCATTATCCCAGTTACCCAGTAAATCTATCTCATCTAGCATCTTCCTCTTTTATATTGTTCCTCTACATGTCCAAGTATGATGTCCTTCTGCTAGGACAGGTCCCTCCTAGCAGCATGCCCAAAGTATGTAAGATGGAATTGCAAAATCCTTGCCTCCAAGGAGCAACCTGGTTTCATATTCTCCAGGATAAATTTGTTGTTCTTTTGACAGCCTATGAAACATTGAACATTCTTCTTCAACACCACAGTTCAAAGGCATTGATCCTTCTTCTATCATTCTTAGTCATTATTCAGCTCTTTGAAGCATAGTAAATAATTGTAAAGACCATGGTCTGCATCAGGCTCACCTTAGTCTCCAGACTGACATTATTGCTTTTTAGCATTCAGGAGAGGTCCCTGACATCAGATTTTCCCAATGCAATTAGGGTTTTTTGTTTGTTTTGGTGGGTTGTTTTTTTTTTCACTTTCACTTTTGTTGCAACTTTAATGAAAGTTTACAGCAAAGATGAATTTTTCATTCATTCGTTGTTGCACATTTTCCTCCCTACTTCCCCAGTTCACATTAAAAAAATTATTTATTGTGGGTTAATTTCCTCCTTCTTCCCTACCCCAACTCAAATCCACTTTGCTATGCACTTCTTATTCTGTACTGTTGTCATACAAATAATATGTAATAATATATTTCTTTTAAACAGTCCTTTCCTTAATCTGTTCCAATGGAGTGTTAATTATTCATTCCCTCTTTTGTAGTTTCCCTCAACTTTTGTATCAATCCTGTGGCATTATGCAGTTATCTGTCCTCTCATGACGGAGATATTTCACTTAGCATAATATCCTCCAGGGTCATCCAGGTTGTGTAATATTTTATGAGTTCCTTGTTTTTTAATGCTGTGTAGTGGTCCACTGTGTGACTATACAGCAAAATTGTTTTCCTTTTTTATTATATTAGTTTATTTAGGAAGGAAGTGTTACCTGGGAAGATGGGCAGGAGTGTGATGGACCCTTTAGATGTCCAGCTTTCTGCCAGTGAGGCTCTTTACACCCTCTTGCGGGGTCTGCAGGACAAATTTCACCTGAATTTCAGAACCATCTCAAGAACAGGTTTGAGACCTTGAACACTAATGAGCGAAGACCAGATCAGTTGTGGGAGGATATCAAGGGTATCATCCAGGAAGAGTGCAAACGGTCATTGCAAAGACAGAAGAGGAAGAGAAGACCAAAACAGATGTCAGAAGAGACTCTGAAAATTGCACTGGAGTCCAGAGAAGCCAAACACAAGGAAGAATTCAAGATACTAAAGAGTTGAATGGAAGATTTCAAAAGGCAGCAAGGGATGACAAAGCAAAATATTACAATGAAATGTGCAAGGAGATGGAGTCAGAAAATCAAAAGGGCCAAACTCGCTCAGCATTTCTTTTTTTTTTTTA
>NW_006400112.1:856466-885599 GCF_000299155.1 Elephantulus edwardii
CTTGTGATCAGCTATTGTGAAAGGTGTTGTTTCTCTTAGTTCTGGCTCTGTATTCTTTTTGTCGCTGTAGAGAAATCCAACTGATTTTTGTATGTTGATCTTGTATCCTGCTACTTTGCTGAATTGGTCAACTACGTCCAATAGTTTTTTTGCTGAGTCTTCCAACTTTTTGAGAAAGTGTCGTACCACCTTCTATAGTGATTACACCACTTACACTCCAACCAGGAGTGAATAAGGGTTCCAATTTTTCCACAACCTCAGGAGCATTTGTTGCTCTGTTGAACTTCGTTATTGTTACTAGGATGAGATAATACAGTTATTTTTATTTGCATAGCTTGGAATTTTGAAAATTTCTTCATGTGTTTGTTTGCCATCTGAAAGTTTTCTTTGTTTGTTTGTTTTTGGGGTTTTTTAAAAAACTTTTTTCCTAAATGTTTTCTTTGGTGAAGTGTCTGTGCATATCCTGTGTCCATTTTGTGATGAGGTTATTTACCGTTTTCCTTTTGAAGAGCTGGAGTAGTCTATAAATTTAAGATATGAGTCTCTTATTAGATAGGTCATTACAAATTTTTTTTTCTCTGAATTTCCTTTTTACCCTGTTGGAGAATTTTTCTGATGTGCATAGAGATTTGATTCTTAGAAGGTCACATTATTTTATTCTCTTCTGGTTGTAGGTTCTTCAATATGCTTGGAAGACTGTTTGTACTGTGGATTAGGGATTCTAGAGTTCTTCCAAGCTTTTCTCTGATGAAGTTTATAGCCTTTGGTTTTACTTCTAGGTCCTTGACCCATTCTGAGTTCTTTTTTCTGTTTGTGAGGTGTAGGTCTTATTTGAGATTTCTACAGATAGTTTTCCAATTTTATCAACATCATTTGCTAAGGAGGCTTTCAATTTCTCCCCTTAAATGATTTTGTCCGTTTCTCAAAAAATCCGTTGACCATAGATAGATGAGCTGATTTTGGGGTTCTCAATTCTATTGCTTTTACCTATGTGTCTTTCACTGTACAGTACCATGCTGTCTTAAACATCACAGCTGTGTAGTAAGATTTGAGATCTTGGTGTGAGATGCTTTTTACCTTGCTTCTATTTTGCAGGAGAGCTTATTCGGGGTCTCTTTCCATTCCAGATGAAATTGGAAATTGCCTTTTCCATTTGATTGAAGAATGGAATTGGTATTTATATTGGGATTACATTGAACTTGTAGATTGCATTTGGTAAAATTGTCATTTTCAGAGTATTGAGTCTTTCTATCTGTGTGCATGGTGTATTCTTCCATTTTCCCCCATCTCTTTTTGTTTCTTGTAGTAATATTTTGTAATTTTCTTCAAATAAGTCTTTTATGTTTCACTAGAGTTTTTTCTCCCACATATTTAACCTTGTGGTTAACTATTGTGATGAATATTGTTTTTCTTAGCTGCATTGCTGTATTTGTCACTGTAGAGAATTCCAATTTATTTTTGCATGTTTATCTTGTATCTTGCCACTTTGCTGAATTGATTGACTATATCCAGTAGTTTTCTTGCTGAGTCATTAGGGTTTTTTAAGCATACTATCATATCATCTGCAAATACAGATATTTCTACCTCCTCTTTCCCAATTTGGATACCTTATATTTTCTTCTCTTGTCTTATTATTACTAAAGTTGCTCCAGTGGCCTAGTAGCAAGATGCTGATCTGCAATACTGAAAGGCATGGGATTCAAGGCCACCAGCTCCTCCATGGGAGAAAATGAGCAATCTCATGCAATATTATTAACTACCTCGAAAAATCCCCTGGAGGTTCAGCTACGGGTTGTTTCTGCCTCTATTGTACACAACAACACAGCAAGACTTTCAATACAATATTGAATAGGAGATGTGTTAATGGGCATCCTTGTCTAGTTCTTGTTCTCAAAGGGAATGTCTTTAATCTCTATCCACTGAGAGTGATGTTGGCTCTTGGATTGTGAATATACTTTTTACTGTGTTGAGAAAATTCTCCTCTATTCCTATTTTGTTGACTGTTTTAATCAGCAAACGATGTTGGATTTTGTCAAAGGTCTTTTCTGCAACATTTGATAGGACCATGTGGTTCTTGTTCTTTGCTTTGTTAATATGATGAATTACACTGATTGTTTTTCTTCTGTTGGATCATCTTTGCATACCTGTTATGAATTCTACTTGGTCACAGTGAATTATTTTTATGAGGTTCTGTTGGATTCTATTAGTCAGGATTTTATTGAGGATTTTTGCATCAATGCTTATGGGAGATACTGGTCTTTAGTTTTCTATTGTGATGGTGTCCTTTACCTGACTTTGGTATCAAAGATATGTTTGCTTCATAGAATGAGTTTCAGAGAATTCCATTTTTTATATTTTCTGAAATACTTTATGTAGAATTGGTGACAGTTCTCTGAATGTCTGATAAAACTCAGTAGTGAAATCATCTGGTCCAGGGCTTTTTTTTTCAGTTGGAAGTTGTTTATTACCTGCTCAATTTCTCTTTTTGTAACAGGTCTGTCTGTTCAGGTGTTCTACTTTGGTCTGTGTCAAATTAAGAAGGTTGTGTGTTTCTAAGTATTTGTCCATTTCCTCTAGGTTTTCATTTTTGTTTGAGTATAGTTTGTCCTAATATTCCATTATTAGTTTTTTCTGTAATATTGTTCCTTTCATTTTATTTGTATTATTTGTGTCTTTTTCTCTCTTTCTTTTGTTAGTTTTGCTAGTGGTTTGTCAACTTTATTGACCTTTTCAAAGAACAAACTTCTGGTCTTGTTGATGGTTTCAATTGTCTTTCTGTTTTCTATGTCATTTATTTCTGGCCTAAATTTTATAATTTCAAGGATGCAGTAGTCAGGGGTGGTGGGAGAAGGAGAAGGCAGCAAATCACTTATAAATGATGCCAAAGCAGGACCCGAAGCCTAAATTCCAAGAGAGTGAGCGAGTGCTGTGCTTTTATGGGCCTCTTCTTTATGAAGCCAAGTATGTAAAGGTTGCCATAAAGGACAAACAAGTGAAATACTTTATACATTACAGTGGTTGGAATAAAAACTGGGATGAATGGGTTCCAGAAAGCAGAGTGCTCAAATAAGTGAACACTAATCTGCAGAAACAGAGAGAACTTCACAAAGCCAATCAGGAGCAATATGCAGAGGGAAAATTAGAGGAGCTGCCCCAGGAAAGAAGACATCTGCTCTACAACAGAAAATGTTGAAGTAAAAACGAGAAAGAAAAAAAAAACACCAGGAAATGGAGATGATGGCAGTACCAGTGAGACACCTCAGCCTCCTCAGAAGAAAAAGGCTCCTGTAGATCCTACTGTTGAAAATGAGGACACATTCATGAACAGAGTTGATGTTAAAGTGAAGAATCCAGAAGAACTAAAACCATGGCTTGTTGATGATTGGGACTTAATTACTAGGCAAAAACAGCTCTTTTATCTTCCTGCCATGAAGAATGTGGATTCCATTCCTGAAGATTATGCAAATTTTGAGAAATCTTGGGGAAACACAGATAACAAGGAATATGCTGTCAATGAAATTGTGGCTGGGATAAAAGAATACTTCAATGTAGTGTTGGGCTATCAACTTCTCTACAAATTTGAGAGACCTCAGTATGCAGAAATCCTTGCAGATCAGCCTGATGCACCCATGTCCCAGGTTTATGGAGCACTGCATCTACTGAGATTATTTGTGCAAATTGGAGCAATGTTGGCCTATGCACCTCTGGATGAGAAAAGCCTTGCTTTATTACTGAACTAGCTTCATGATTTCCTAAAGCACCCGGCAAAGACTTCTGCCACTTTGTTTAGTGCCAGTGACTATGAAGTGGCTCCCACTGAGTATCATCAGAAAGCTGTGTGAGACTGCTATATATATATCGCTTATATATTTGGAATTCTGTAAACACATTTTTGTTCTTAGATCTTCTCTTGTACAAATGATGTACTTTGAAAATGTTAGCATATAACAAAATTTATGTATGTTTGTTTTCTGTTTGATTTTAAACAGAGAAAATAAAAGGGTTTGATATATTAAAAAATTGTAATTTCATTGTTTTAAGATGTGTGCAGTCTCCTTGTTGTTCTTTTTCAACTTTTTTAAGATGTTGAGTTAAAGAATCAATTACATTTTTTTCTTTGTTTTGCCTTTGATGTGTTTGCTTATGACCTCTTATTACTATGCTGGCTGTTTCCCAGAAGTGTTTTAATTATCATTTGTTTCAAGAAACTTTTTTATTTCATTTTTTATTTCTCCTAGTACCCACTCAAATAGAAAGCAAAAACTACCAGAGTAATGTCTATTTGTGTTTCATTTACTATACAAATGCATTTGACTATGTGGATCACAACAAATTATGGCTAATCATGAGGAGAATGGAAATCTCAGAACACTTGATTGTGTTTATGCAAAACCTATTCTTGGACCCAGAAGCAGTCCTCAGAACATAGCTGGGAAATACTGCATGCTTCAAAATCAGGAGGAGAGTGTGTCAGGGATGTGTCTTATTTCCATACCTTTTCAATCTATATACAGAACAGATCTTACGGGAGGCTGGGCTTTATGAGGGAGAAAGTGACATCAGGATTGGAGGAAGACTCATCAACAACCTGTGTTAGACAGATGACACAATCTTGCTTGCTGAAACTAAGGAGATTCTAAAGTGATTGCTGCAGAAGGCCAGGGCTTTATTCTTTAATTTGGATTAAAGTTCAACATCAAGAAGAAAAATATTTTCACCACTGGGCCAATTGGCAGCAATAGGATTGATGGAGAAGAGATTGAGGTTGTTAACAGTTGCAATTTGCTCAGCTCTACAATCAACACTCAATCAACACCAGCAGTCAAATTAAAAGACAAATTGTATTAGGTAAATCTGCTGTCAGTGACCTTTCCAGAGTACTGAGAAACAATGATGTCAGTCTAGAGACTATGGTGTGCCTGATCCAGGCTATGGTCTTTGCAGTTACTTGCTCTGCATCAGAGATCTGAACAATGACTAAGGATGACAGAAGCCTTTTGAATTGTGGTGCTAGAGAAGAGTCTTGAACATATCATGGACTGCCAAGAAAACAAATAGGTTCATCTTGGAGCGGGTGTAACAAAGTTTCTTCTTGGAGGCTAGGATTTTGAAGCTCTGTCTCACATACTTTGGGCATGTGGCCAGGAAGTACCAGTCCTTGGAGAAGGACATTATGCTCTAAAGGGTGTAGGGACAGTGCAGGAGATGAGGACCCAAGATGAGATGTACTGATACAGTAACTAGGGCAATGGGGGTAGATGTGTCAGAGTCAGTGCGACTGTCTTTTTTTTTTTAATTTCCATTCATTCATTGTCACACTTTTCTCGCTGCCCAACCCTCCCCTCCAGTTCATTCTTCTCTTTGAAAAGTAAAAGAAAAATTCTTTCATTGTTATACAATCCCTCATCCCAAGTCCACTCCACTACGCAGCCTTTGTTCTAGACTCACGTCATGACAATAATACCTAATCATATATTTCTTTTAAGTAGTTCTCTCTCTCATCTGTTTCAATGCAGTATACATAATTTATCTCATCTTTCTCAGTTTCCCCCTCAATTCCTATGTCAGTCCTGTTTTACAACAGTGGCACTATGCAGTATTAGTTCTTTTGTGACTGAGATATTTCACTCAGCATAATGTCCCCCAGGGTCATCCATTTTGAATACTATTTCATTAGTTCCTTATTTTTCAATGCAGTGTAGTATTCCACTGTGAATAAGAGAGTGTAGATTTCAGAACTACTGTACATAGTCAATATGAGTTGTAGGTGACTCAATGGCACATACCAACAAACAACAACAATCTACTCATGTTCAAGCAAGGTATTTTGTTCAGCTTCCAAAAGTATGAATATTTTTTCTCCTTTATCCTCTTCTCATTTATTTCTAATTTTGTAGCATTGTCATCTGAGAAGATGCTTTGTATTATTTCTATGTGTGTGGATTGTTGTTTTCTTTCTTAATTTATTGATGTTTGCTTTGTGCCCTAAAATGTGACCTATTCTGAAGAATGTTCATGAATATTGGAGAAGAAGGTAAATTGTGCTTCTTTGAGGTGCATTAGCCTATATATATCTATGAAATAAAGTTGGTTTATTGTGTGGTTTAATTCTTCAGCATCTTTGCTGAATTTCTTTCTGGTAGTTTTCTCTTTTCTAGAGAGTGGTATATTGAAGTCTTCTACTATTATTGTGGTGTTGTCTATTTCTTTTTTCAGGGCTAATAACATTTGCTTTGTATATTTTGCAGCTCTATCTTTTGGTGCATAGGTATTTATTATGGCTATGTCTTCTTATTCTCTTGACCCTTTCAGCATTATATAGTGACCTTCCTTGTCCTTTGTGATAGTTTTTGTGCTGACATCTCTTTTATTAGAGATTAATATAGCTACTCCTGCTTTTTTCTGGTTGCTTGGTATTCCCCCCCACACTTTTATTTTTAATCTTTCTTTATCTTCACTTTTCAAGTGTGTCTCTTGTAGACAGAATATTGATGGATTTTGGGGGGTTTTTTTAATCCAATCTGCTGGGTTTTTTCTCTTAACTTATGCATTTAAACTATTCACATTCAGTATAATTATTGAGAGGCAAGATTTTATTGCTATCATTTTGTTGAGGTTTTTTTGGTATTTTTGCTGGTTACTTTGGTCCATCCTGCTTTCTGTGTCATCTCTGTAAGAAGGATTTCCCTCAATATTTATTGTAATGTTGATCTTATTTTTGCAAACTCCCTTAGGTTTTGCTTTTCTGAGAATGTCTTCATCACTCCTTCACATTTTATGGACAATTTTTCTGGGGAGCATATTCTTATTTGGCAGTTGTATTCTCTGAGTATTTGGTATATGTCATTTTACTATCTTCTTGCTGCATGGTTTCCACTGAAAAACCTAGACTTAATCATATTTTCTCTCCCTTATAGGTTGCTCTTAGTCTCTGCCTAACTGCTTTCAGAATTCTCTCAAGGAAGGATGGGAAGAAAGGAAGGAAGGAAGGAAGGAAGGAAGGAGAGAGAAAGGGAAGTAAGGAAAAAAGAAAGGGAGGGAAAAGAGGGGAGGGAAGGAAAGGACGGAAGGAGGGAAGGAAGAAATTATCTTCTTATCTTTGGTTCTGGCAAATTTGACTATAATATGCCTTGGTGTTTTTCTTTTGGTGTCTATTCTAAATGGTGTTTGTTCAGCCTCTTAAATATATATTTTCTCATTCTTCATTATGCCTGGAAAGTGTTCTTCTAGTAAGTCTTCTACAACTTTTTCAGTGCCTTTATTTGCTTATATCTGTTCTTTGATTTTGATTACGCACATGTTATTCTTCTTCATTGTGTCCCATATTATTCTTAAGCTTTCTGTGCTTTCCTTTCTTTTTGATTCTGCTTTTTCTCCCTACCAGATCAGTGCTGAGAATGCTGTTTCTCTGGTTCAATGTTCTATCTCTTCAACTCTGTTCGTATTCTCTTCAACATGTTGACAGAATCTGAAACATTGGTCCTCATATTCTGAATTGTGGTTTCTTAGGTTTGGTTTGGTTTGGTTTGGTTTGGTTTGGTTTTTCCAGAGCTTCTATTGCCTCATTTGTTTTATCTGCATTGTTTGGGACTTTTAATAAAAGTTCCTCTTGACTTTTGCTTGCAGAGTCCAGTAATTCTTCAAGTTTGTTTCTTACCCATTGAAAATATTTAATCATTGTTCTTTTTAATTCCATGTCAGAAAGTTCCATCAGACATTCAGGCTTCAGGAAATCCATTGATTCTGTGTTATGATCACTTTGGGGGCAGTGACAAAGTGTGAGTTTGTCTGCTTCTTCTGTGTCAGCGCTGTGATAAAGTTTTTCATGTGAGGCTTTAGCAGGCCTGAGGTGTGATAAACTTGGCTAAGGAGCTCACTGCTCCAGAGGAGGTAAAGACAGCTCACCCTACATGAATTTCTTTCTGATCTTTTGACTCAAGAGGAGACTTGCTTCAGATGGAAAGAGATGGCTGATGAATTAGCTTCTCATCCAGGCAACTGCTCCAGACAGGCTGGGTCTAAAGGATCTGCAGCTCAAGTACTGTCTCTGGGAGGGGAAAGGAAATGGCTTCACCTGTGATATTGGTGCTCCTGGTGCAAGATAGCAAGATGTCAGCAGGCAGTCTCCAGGCAGCAGGAGTCTCTAGGCACTGGGGCAGTGGTCTGGGAGGGAGTGTAGTCTGGTCCACACTGGAAGAACAGAGCCTAAACCTGACAGGCAATGGTTCTGTTTTAGTCTCGGTGTCAGTGCACCTGGACTAGGACACAGCTAAGGAAGTTGTGGCGGGAAGACGAGGAGTGCAACCTACCACCACAATTCTTTTTTTGACTTCTCAAAAGGGTCAATAAAATTGGCAAACCATTGACAAACCTAACAAAAGAAATAAAGCAGATGAAACAACTTGATTAAGGACTGATAAAGATGACATCACAACAGAATCAGAAGAAATTAAATCTATAATATTGGAGTATTATGGAAAGCTATACTCTGAATACGACTGGAACAGTACATCAACAGAGAACTGCCAGAAGTCCAGGCTGGATTTAGAAGGGGTCATGGTACTAGGGATATTGTAGCTGATGTTAGATGGATCATAGCTGAAAGCAGAGAATACCAGAAGAACGTCTATCTGTGTTTCATTGATTATGCAAAGGCATTTGACTGTGTGGATCATAACAAACTGTGGCTGACTCTGAGAAGAATGGGAATCCCAGAACATTTAATCTTGCTAATGTGAAACCTATACTTGGAACAAGAGACAGTCGTCAGAACAGAGCAGGGCAACACTACTTGGTTCAAAATTGGGAAGGGTGTATGCCAGGGATGTGTCCTATCTCCATACCTTTCCAACCTGTATGCAGAGCAGATTATCCGAGAGGCTGGGCTATATGAGGAGAAGCGTGGCGTTAGGATTGGTGGACGATCTATCAACAATCTGTGTTATGCAGATGACACAACCCTGCTTGCTGAAACTGAGGAGGACCTCATGCACTTACTGCAGAGGGTCAAGGACTGCAGCCTTCAGTATGGACTGAGGCTCAATGTCAAGAAGACAAAGATTCTCACCACTGGACCAATCGGTGGCATCAGGATGGATGGCGAAGAGATTGAGATTGTTCACAGCTTCAGTTTGGTTGGTTCCACGGTCAACACTCTTGGCACCAGCAGCCAGGAAATAAAAAAAAGTATTGCTATGGAAAAGTCTGTGGTTAGGGACCTCTCTAAAGTACTCAAGAGCAACGGTGTCTCTCTGGAGACTAAGGTGCACCTGATACAGGCCATGGTCTTTGCAATCACTTGTTATGCATCAGAGAGTTGGACAATGACTAGGGAGGATAGAAGGAGAATTGACGCCTTTGAGGTGTGGTGCTGGAGAAGAGTATTGAATGTTCCATGGACTGCCAAGAAAACAAACAGATCCATCCTGGAGAGGGTTAAACCAGACTACTCCTTGGAGGCAAGGATTCTGGGGCTCCGTCTGACATACTTTGGGCATGTTGCAAGAGGGACAGGTCCTTGGAGAGGGACATCATGCTTGGTAGTAGAGTAGAGGGACAGCGCAGGAGGGGAAGACCCTCTATGAGGTGGATTGATTCAGTGACTGGGGTAATCGGGATGGGTGTGTCAGAGGCAATGTGATTGGCACAGGATAGAGCAGGGTTTAGGGCTGTTGTACCTAGGGTCGCTATGAATCACAAACAACTCAACTGCACATAACAACAACAACATACTCTGAAAGCAAGAGCTTCAGATCCTCCTGTTTCAGCAAGCAAGGTTGTGTCATCTGCATATCATAGGTTGTTAAGGAGTGTTCCTCCAATTCTGATACCACACTCCTCCTCATAAAGCCTTGCTACCTGAATGATCTGTTCTGCATACAGATTGAAAATGTATGGGGACAGGATGCATCCCTGATGCACTTCTTTCCTGATTTTGAACCATGCAGTGCTTCCTTGCTCCATTCTGAGGACTGCTTCTTGGTCTAGGTATATAGGTTTTGTGTAAGCATTATCCAGTGCTATGAGATTTCCATTTTCCTAAAGGTTAGCCACAATTTACTGTGATCCACACAGTCAAATAAAGGACTGTAATCTTCAATATGGATTGAAGCTCAACATCAAGAAGACAAAGATTCTCATCACTATGCCAATTGGCAACACCATATTAGATGGAGAAGAGTTTGATGTTGTTAGCAATTACAGCTTGCTCAGATCCACAATCAACACTTGTAACCCCAGCAGTCAGGAAATCAACAGACAAAATGCATTGTGAAAATCTGCTGTCATGGACCTCTCCAGAGTACTGAAGAGCCATGATGTCAGGTTAGATACAAGGGTGAGCCTAATCCAGGCCATAGTCTATTCAATTACTAGTTATGCTACAGAGAGTTGGACAATGATTAACTAAGGAAGACAGAAAAAGAATAGAAGCCTTCAAGTTGTGGTGCTGGAGAAGAGTCTTGAACATATCATGGACTGCCAAGAAAACAAATAAGTATGTCTTGAAGAGGGTGAAACCATGTCTTTCCTTGGAGGCTAGGATTTTGACCCTCTGCCTCACTTACTTTGGGCACTCTGCCTCACTTACTTTGGTAGAGGTCAGTCCTTGGACAAGGGCATCATGCTCAGAGGGTGGATGGACAGCACAGGAGAAGGAGACCCCAGATGAAATGGATTGATAAAGTAACTGGGATGATGGGGGTTAGTGTGTCAGAGTTAGTGAGACTGGCTCAGGATAGGGAAGGGTTCAGGGCTGCTGTTCACAGGGTTGCTATACATTGCAGGTGACTTAATGGCACATAACATCAATAACATATTATGACAGGTTGGAAGCAAGAGTGACATACACCTCCTAAATAACATGCCTCCGAAAACTCTATGAACTTGGATAAATGTTGATAGCTGTAGAGGGACTTCAGACCTTTTGTTCATAGTGTTGCTTGATTCATTGAGTCATGCTTGAGTTGAAGGCAATCAATAACAATAACAACATATTCTGAAAAATTTGAAAACCTGGAGGAAATGGACAAGTTCTCTGAAACTCATGATCTAACCAGGTTGGCACTGACAGATGTACAAAACTTGAGTAGATCCATCACAAAAGAAGAAATTGAGCAAGTCATAAAAACACTTTCCAACAGAAAAATCCTGGACTATCTTTGGGAGGTTTTTTGCGGGGGAGGGGTGGCGAGGGCTGGCATGTTTGGTTGGTTGGTTGTTGGGTTGGTTGCTTGATTTTTTTCTTTTCTTGTTGTGTCCTGTTGAATTGGATCAGTCTGACACAAGAAGAGATTGCCCCTCCTTCTCCAGCAGAGCATTTGGTGGATTTGAACCTTGTGCCTTCAGGATTGCCAAACTGGACTGTCTTTATTTCCTGATTGCTAGCAACTTCAATCTCCTCTCCATCTATCATGGTGTTGCCAATTGGCCAGTGGTGAGAATCTGTTTTCTTGATGGTGAGTTTCAACCCATATTAAAGACTTAAATCCTTGACCTTATGCTTTTGAAAGCTTCAGGTCTTCCTTTCTTTCAGTAAACAAGGTTATGTCATCTGCATAACATAGGTTGATAATGAGTCTTCCTCCAATTCTAATGTCACAATCCTCTTCACAAAGAAAACTGTCCCAAATTATCTGTCCTGCATGTAGATTGAAAAATATGTAAAGATAAGATACATCACTGAGGCACTCCTTTCCTTATTTTGAACCATACAGTGTTTGTTTCCTTGCTCTGTTCTGACCACTGTTTTCTGGTCCTAGTATATGTTTTGCATGAGCACAATTTGGTGTTCTGGAATCCCAAATTTTCTCAATGTTAGCCACTATTTTTGTGATCCACACAATCAAACGCCTTTGCATAGTCAGTGAAACACAGAAAGACATTCTTCTGGTGTTCTCTTCTTCTCAGCCAATATCCATCTGATACTGACTTTGATGTCCCTCTTCTAAACTCAGCATGTGTTTCTAGTAGTTTTCTGTCATTGTACTATTCCAGTTTTTTTTTTTTACAATCTTCATCAGGATTTTGTTTGCATGTGATACTAGTGATATTGTTGAATAATTTCCACACCATGTTGAATCAACTTTTTTTTTTTTGAATGGGAATAAATATCCATCTTTTCCAGTCAGTTGGCCAGGTACCTGTCTACATTGTGCTTGGTGAGCATTTATAGGTCATCATTTGTTTGTTGAAATATATGTCAATTGGTATTCCATCAATTCCTGGGACTTTGTTTCTTGACAATTTCTTCAGAGAAGCTTGAATTTCTTCCTTCATCACCATTGGCCCCCATCACATGTTATTTTATTAAGTTCTTTTTGGTACAGTAACTCTGTGTACTCCCTCCATCTTCTTTTCATACTTCTTGGATCATTCCATTTCCTGCCCATAAACTCCTTAAGTATTGCCACTCAAGGCTTGAATTTATTCTTCAGTTCCTTGAGCTTAATAAATGTTGAACGAGTTTACCTCTTTTGATTTTCTGACTCTAGCTCCTGTTCTGATGCCATTGTCACTAGGAATTAGTGCTGTTCTCCTAAAGACAGTGCTTTGCTAGTGGTTCAGATCTACCAGGTGCTCTACAGAAAAAAAAAATGGGGAATTTCCTTCCATGTGATTTAAAGTTTTGGAAAGTCAGTGGATGGTCAGTTTTGATGTCCCAAATTGAGTCAGTTTTGACTCAATAGCAATGAGTTGATTTGAGGATGGTGAAGATAAAAAAATATTAAAATGGAAAGTAGTGTTTGAGGGATGCGAAGAAATTAGTATCCTCTTTCATTGTTGGTAGAAATGACATAGCCATGATGGGAAACCTTCCAATGTTCCTCAAAATATTCGAGCTTGAGTAGCCATATGACTCAGCAATTTCCCTCCTAGAAATATATCCAAAAAGCTAATGACATTTACATGAACAGACATGCACAGTTATGTTCACTGTAGCATTATTCATAGTAGTAAAGGCAGAAATAGGACAAGTGCTCATCAATGAACACGTGAATAAAGAAAATGTGAGACATATGTACAATAACAGCTACTCAGCTATAGAAATTACTTTCCCAAAAATCTTAGAATATGACTAAACCTTGAGTACATAATGCTGAGCAAAATAAGTTGATCACATGCATGCACACACACACATACCAATTCAAATATTCTATGTCGCTAAAAGAAACACCATTTGGTGACTGTGGAGGATATTATGCTGAGTGAAATATCTCAATCACAAAAGGACAAATACTGCAAAGTGCCACTATTGTAAACCAAGACTGACATTGGGATTGGATGGAAACTAAGAGGGGATAAATAATGTATACTACATTGAAACAGATGAGGGAGATACCTGTTTAGGAGGAATATATGATTAAGTATTATTGTCATGACAAGAGTCCAGAATGAAAGTTGCATAGTAGAGTGGACTGGCGGTGAGGATGGGATTGTATAACTATGAAGAAATTTTTTTTTTTACTTTAAAAAGAGAAAAGTGAACTGGAGGAGGGGAGGAAGGTGTGCAACAATGAATGAATGATAATTTTTTTTTAAAAGGCACCATTTGGTAATTGGTACATAATCGCTATGGCATATAAAATTTTGAAACAATAGCAGAAACAACAAAAGTTTGTGTGGGAGTGAGTATATGTATGTAGGCTTATAGAAATCCTCACAACTAGACTAATAAGCAACTTCACTATAAATGGAGAAAATATTGAAGATATCAAGGATTTAATTTCCACAATTAATGCATATAAATGCAGCAATCAAGAATCAAATTCTCTTATATTCTACCACACTATCGTATTAGTCTACTGGGTCTAACAGTTATTTTGTTGAGTCTTTGGGGTTTTCTGTATACACACTCATATCATCTGAGACAGAATTTTACCACCTTTTCCATGAGAGAGGCTAGAGAGCATTATGCTGAGTGAACTAATTCAAGTGCATAAGAGCAGACACTGACTGTATAGGTCCACTGTTGTAAAAAGAGAAGGATAACCAGTTAGTGTGTCTCATATGGCAGAGGTGTCCAACACACTGGAAGGACAAAAATGTAGGACAATAGAGAGAGAGCAGAGACCCAGTGAGCTGGAAGACAAGAATTTCAATGAAAACATATTAGAAGAAAAAACAGAAATGAGATGTAAAGAAAATGAAGAAAATATTAGAATCATGTGGAATGGCATCAAAAGTAATAACATACTTATGTTTGGAATTCCAAATATGGAAGTGACAAGGAAGACACTGAGAAAATTGTGGAAGAAGTGTTAGAAGAAAACTTCCATAGTATTTTGAAGAATTATGAAAACAATGTTAAAGAAGAAAAGCAAACACAAAAGAGACTAGAACCAAAAAACAAAAAATATCAAGACATATCATAGCCAAACTTTTCAAATTAAAAGATAAGGAAAGAATACTAAAAGAAAGTAGCACAAGAAAAACAAAGAATCACCTACAAAGGGGAAAAATTAGATTAAGTTCTGATTTCTCAGTGAAAGCTATGCACTAGAAAACAATGGGATGGCATACACAGAGAGTTGAAGAAAAAAAAAAACAATTACCAACCAAGGATCCTATACCCAGCAAAGCTATCAAATGTTGTTGTTGTTGTTGTTATATGCCACTGAGTCAACAGTGACCCATAGTGTCCCTATGTAAAACAGCCCTAAACCCTTCTTTATCCTGTGCCAATTTTATTGTCTCTGACCCACCTCCCCCATTACCCAGTCATTGAATCAATCCATCTCATTAAGGGTCTTTCTCTCTTGTTCTGTCTGTCCCTCCACCCTCCCAAGCATGATGTCCTTCTCCAAGGACTGGTTCTGCTTTGCAACATTTTCAAATTATGTCAGAAGAAACTTCAGAATCCTTGCCTCCAAGGAGCAACCTGGGCTCACCCTCTCTAGGACAAGCCTGCTTGTTCTCCTAGCAGTCCATGGTATATTCAATACTCTTCTCCAGCACCACAACTCAAAGGCATCCATTCTCCTCCTATCATCCTTGGAAATTATCCAGCTTTCTAATGCATAGTAAATCATTTTGAAGACCACGGCCTGAAACAGGTGCACCTTAGTCTCCAGACTGACACCATTGCTCTTCAGTACTTTAGAGAGGTCTCTGACAGCAGACTTTACCAATGCAATTCATGTTTTAATTTCCTTGCAACGGCTCCATGAAATGCAAAGGATAAATTAGATCCTTTGCAGAAAAAAAAGGAACTTAAGGAATTTGTGGAATCAAGACCAAAACTACAAGAAATTTTAGGTGAAGTCCCTCACACAATGATGTCAAAGGAAAGTGGATGGACCATAGTAACCAGAAACAACAGAAAAAGAAACATAGCAAAATGGCAATGATAAAACCTGACCTGACAATAATCACACTTAATGTGAGTGGACTAAATGTGTCAATTAGAAGGGGGAAAGTAACAGAATGGATAAAAAAAAAGAACAAAGTCCATCAATATAGTGCCTGCAAGAGACACGTCTAAAAAGTGGAAAGAAAGACTCAAACTCAAAGGCTGAAAATAAAATATACCAAGCATATGGCAACCTCAAAAAAGCAGGAGTGGCAACATTAATCTCTGATAAAGTAGACTTCAGAATGAAAACCACCATAAAAGATAAGGAAGGGCATTACTGATTCAAGGCACAACAGATCAAGAAGATATATCCTTGTTCAATGTTTATGCTCTAACCTATATACCTGCAAAATACTTAAAACTATGGTTAACAGAATTGAAGAAAGAAATAGCTCTCACCATAATAGTTGTAGAAGACTTCAACATGCCACTATCACCAAAGGATAGGTCAACGCAAAAGAAACTTAACAAAGATGCAGAAGATCTAAATTATATAATGAGCCAATATGACCTTGTGGATGTACTCAGGGTCCTGCACCCAACTAAAACCCAATTCACTTTTTTCTCAAGTGCACATGGTACATAATCCAGAATTGGTCATACCTGAATTCTAGGATGTAAATCAAGCCTCAACAAATACATATATATAAAAAAATACAAAGTATATTCTCAATCTTGGCTGAAAGCAGGGAATACCAGAGGAATGTCTATCTGTGTTTCATTGACTATGCAAAGGCATTTGACTGTGTAGATCATAACAAACTGTGGCTGACTCTGAGAAGAATGGGAAACCCAGAACACTTGATCGTTCTAACGCGAAACTTATACTTGGACCAGGAGGCAGTTGTCAGAACAGAGCAAGGGAACACTGCATGGTTCAAAATTGGGAAGGCCGTACGCCAGGGATGCATCCTATCTCCATACCTTTTCAAATGATATGCAGAACAGATTATCCGGGAGGCTGGGCTCTATGAGGAGAAATGTGGGGTCAGGATTGGTGGACGATTTATCAACAATCTGCGTTATGCGGATGACACAACCCTGCTTGCTGAAACTGAGGAGGACCTGAAGCACCTGCTGCAGAGTGTCAACGACTGCAGCCTACAATAGGGATTGAGGCTCAATGTCCAGAAGACAAAGATTCTCACCACTGGACCAATTGGCAGCATCAGGATGGATGGTGAAGAGATTGAGATTGTACACAGCTTTAGTTTGCTGGGCTCCATAGTCAACAGTCTTGGCACCAGCAGCCAGGAAATTAAAAGGCGCATTGCCATGGGAAAGTCTGCTGTTAGGGACCTCTCCAAAGTGCTGAAGAGCAGTGGTGTCTCTCTGGAGACTAAGGTGCGTCTGATACAGGTCATGGTTTTTGCAATCACTTGTTATGCATCAGAGAGTTGGACAATGACCAAGGAAGATAGAAGGATAATTGATGTCTTTGAGCTGTGGTGCTGGAGAAGAGTATTGAGAATACCATGGACTGCTAGGAAAACAAACAGATTTGTCCTGGAAAGGGTTAAACCAGGTGGCTCCTTGGAGGCAAGAATTCTGAGGCTCCGTCTAACTTACTTTGGACATGTAGTGAGGAGAGACCGGTCCTTAGAGAGGGACATCATGCTTGGGAGGGTGGAGGGACAGCGCAGGAGAGGAAGGCCCTCTATGAGGTGGATTGATTCAATGACTGGGATAATTGGGATGGGAGGGTCAGAGACAGTGCGATTGGCACAGGACAGAGCGGAGTTTAGGGCTGTTGCACATAGGGTCGCTATGAGTCGCAGGCGACTCGACGGCACATAACAACAACAAACAACATATTCTCAAACTAGAGTTTTCTGTCATAAAACTAGAAATTAACCAAAGGAAGATAAAGCTTAAAAACTGCCCAAGCCTTTCTGTTATTTCTAGTACTGTGTTGGCAATACCCTCTCTAAAGAAAAATACTGTATAAGACCATTAGTGTAGAATGAGTATGAGGATACAAGGTTGTTGTTGTTGATTGCCTTCGAGTCCAACGCAACGCAACCCTATTAATAAAAGGCCTGAAGCCCCTCTACAACTATTGACATTTATCAAAGTTCATAGAGTTTCTTGAGGCATGTTGTTTAGGAAGTGGATGTAACTCCTACTTCCAAACCCATCATAATATGTTATTGTTGTTACGTGCCATTGAGTCACCTGCGATATATAGTGACCATGTTCTCTTGTAAGCCCAGCCTGCACTTCTGGCAGTTCTCTGAGAAAGGGTGCTTAATCATAGGGTACAAAATTTGATGGGTGGAAGGAAGGGTGGGTAAAGGAAAGGGGAAAGATCTGGTGTGAAAAGAATATATATGAACTTTGTATGTAAACCAGTGTAAAATTTAAAAAAAACACGCTCATGTGGAAATTTAAATAATTCTGCTGGAACACAACTGGGTTATAAAAGAAATAAAGAATAAAATTCAAAAGTTCCCTGAAACAAATGATAATTAAAATACAATATACAAAACCTCTGGAACGCAGCTAAGAAGCTAAGTTAGTCCTCAGGGGGCCAGTTCACAGCAACAGGCACACACATAGAAAAGGAAGAAAGAAGAAAAAATCAAAGATATAACTCAAAACATTCATCAAGAGCAACACTGTAATCCTACAGCCTCTAGAAGAAAGGAAATAATAAGGAAAAAAGCTGAAATCAGTGAAATAGAAAACAGGAAAACAATTGAAACCTTCAATAAGATGAGGAGCTGGGGGGGGGGAGTTGGGCTTTTTTTTAATTATTAAATTTTATTAGTTTTCATGAACATTACAGAGATTTTGGGTTTTTATTCATTCATTGTTGCACTATTTTCTCTACCCTCCTCCCCAGTTCATTCTTCTTTTTTTTCTCCCTTGAAAGTCTGTTTTAATTGTCCAATTGCCACAACGCTTGTCAAAGCCAGTTCTGATTAATCTCCTTTGTCAGTGTGTCCTTTGCCATTCCCTATCACTCCTCCCTGAGAGAGACTTCACCCTGATTCATAAGGAAAAGGGGATGGTATAGTCGCTTAGCTACTTGAGGAGCTGGTTTTTTAAAAGGATAAAACTGACAAACCACTGGCCACTGACAAATTTAACAAAAGAAAAAAAGGGGAGAAGACACAGATAACTTGATTTAAAAGGATAGAGGTGACATCACAACAGAATCAGTGAAATTAAATTGATATTAGAATACCATGAAAATCTATATGCTAACAAATTCAATAACCTGGAGAAAATGGATAAATTCTTTTAAAGTCATACCCTACCCAGATTGACACGAAGAGATGTAGAACAATTGAACAGATTCATCACAAAAGAAGAAATTGAACAGGTCGTAAAAAGACTTTCCTGTAAGAACAGTCCTGGACCAGTTTGCTTCACAGCTGAATTCTACCAAACATTCTGAGAAGATCTACCAACAATTCTACATTAAATGTTTCAAAAAAAAATAGAAAAAGGAAGAACACTCCCAGAGACATTCTTGGAACCAAACATATTCCTTATAGCAAAACTAGGCAATTTTATTACCAAGAATGAAAACTGCAGACCAATATCTCTCATGATGACTATGCTATTGTCGTTGTTATTGTTATGTGCTATTGAGTGGCCTGTGACTCATAGAAACCCTATACAACAGCCCTAAACCCTGCTCTATGCTGTGCCAACCTCATTGTCTCTGACATACCTACCCCGATTACCCCTGTAACTGAATCAATCCGCCTCATAGAGGGTCTTCCTCTCCTGCACTGTCCCTCCACCCTCCCAACCATGATGTCTTTCTCCAAGGACTTGTCTCTCCTTGCAACATGTACAGAGTATGTCAGATGAAGCTTCAGAATCCTTGCCTCCAAGGAGCGGCCTGGTTTAACCTTCTCTAAGATGAAACTGTTTTCTTAGCAGTCCATGGTATACTCAATACTCTTCTCCAGCACCACAGCTCAAAGGCATCAATTCTCCTTCTATCCTCCCTAGTCATTGCTCAGCTCTCTGACGCATAGCAAGTGATTACAAACACCATGGCCTGTATCAGGCTCACCTTAGTCTCCAAAGCGGCACCATTACTCTTCAGTACTTTGGAGAGGTCCCTAATAGCAGACTTTCGCATTGCAATGCATCTTTTAATTTCCTGGCTGCTGGTGCCAAGAGTGTTGACTGTGGAGCCAAGCAAACTAAAGCTGTGAACAACCTCAATCTCTTCACCATCCATCATGATGCTGCCGATTGGCCCAGTGGTGAGAATTTTTGTTTTCTTGATATTGAGCCTCAGTCCATATTGAAGGTCCTTGACCTTCTGCAGCAAGTGCTTCAAGTCTTCCTCAGTTTCAGGAAGCAAGGTTGTGTCATCTCCATAATGCAGGTTGTTGATGAATCTTTCTCCAATCTTAATGCCACACTTCTCCTCACACAACCCAGCCTCCTGGATAATCTGTTCTGCATATAGGTTGAATAGGTATGGAGAACCATGCATTGTTTCCTTGCTCTGTTCTGACAACTGTCTCCTGGTCCAAGTATAGGTTTCTCATTAGCATGATCAAGTGTTCTGGGACTCCCATTCTTCTCAGAGTCAGCCACAGTTTGTTGTGATCCACACAGTCTAACAACTTTGCATAATCAATGAAACACAAACATTCCTCTGCTACTCTCTGCTTTGTGCCAAGATCCATCTAATATCATCTACAATATCCCTAACACCACAACCTCTTCTAAATCCATCCTGCACATCTGGCAGTTCTCTATTGACGTGTTGCTCCAGTCATTTTTTTCTAATTTTCAGCAGAATCTTGCTTGCATGTGATATCAATGCTATTGCTCGAGAATTTCCACACTCTGTTGGATCTCCTTTCTTTGGAATGGGAACAAATATAGATCTCTTCCAGTCAGATGGCCAAGTGGTTGTCCTCCAGATTTCTTGACACAACTTCATGAGCACACCTAGGCCAGCATCTGTTAGTTGAAATACATCGATTGGTATACCATCAGTTCCTGGGCCTTATTTTTTACCAATTCCTTCAAAGCAGTTTTAAATTCTTCCTTCATCACCATAGGCTCTTGCTCATGTTATTTCATTAAATTCTTCTGTGTCTGCCAATCCCTTTCAGTACAATGGCTCTGTGTACTCTTTCCATTTTTTTAATACTTCCTGGATCATTTAATATTCTGCCAAAGGCATCCTTAATTATAGCAACTCAAGGTTTAAATTTTTTTCTTCCGTTCCTTGAGCTTAAGAAATGCTGAGCGAGTTCGGCCCTTTTGATTTTCTGACTCCAGCTCCTTGCACATTTTATTGTAATATTTTACTTTGTCATCCCACTCTGCCTTTTGAAATCTTCTGTTTAGCTCTTTAATATCTTGAATTCTTCCCTCTGCTTTGGCTTCTTGGTGCTCTCATGCAATATTTACTGTCTCTTCTGACATCCATTTTGATACATGCAAAAATTCCTTAACAAAAATCTAACCAACAGAATCCTAAAGCACATAAAAAAAGAATTCATCGGTGAGCTCTGGTGGCCTAGTGGCAGAAAACTGCACTGCAATCCCAGAGGTGCGTGGTTCAAATCCACCAGATGCTCTGCTGAAAAAGGAGGAACAATTGCCTCCTGTACCAGTCAGATCCAGTTTGGTGGTACACACATTAAATAAATAGATAGATAGATAGATAGATAGATAGATAGATAGATAGATAGATAGATAGACAGACAAACAAATAAATAAATAAATTTTTTTTTAAAAAAATCATCATGATCAAGGGGGATTCACAACAAGTTTGAAGGAATGGTTCAACATAAGAAAAACAATTGACATAATTCACCAAAGTAACAAAGGAAATAACAAGAACCATATGATCTTAGCAATTGATGCAGAAAATGCATTTGACAAACTACAACACTCCTTGCTGATAAAGACACTTGGTAAAATTGGAATATAAGGGAATTTCCTCAACATAGTGAAAAGTATATATGAAAAACCAAGAGCCAACATCATTTTCAATGGAGAAAAACTAAATGCATTTTCCTCCAGACAAGGAGCCCACTGTCACCACTACATTTAATATTATACTGGAAGGGCTTGCTAGGGAAATATGACAAGAGATGGAAATAAAATTCATCCTGATTGATAAAGAGATGGTTAAACTATGTAGATGTTATGAATGTACACAGAAAACCACAAGGATTCAGCAAAAACAAAAACAACACTGTTAGAACTAGTAGACCAATTAAGTAGAGTGTTAGAATATATGATCAATATCCAATAATCACTGGCATTCCTCTACAGTAACAAAAAGAATTCAGGGAATGAAACAAGAAAAGCAATACCATTTACAATAGTCAAATTCAAATTGAGATACTTGGGAGTGAACCTAACTAGAGACCCAAAAGACCTGTACAAAGAAAACTATACAACATTTCTGTAAGACACATTAAAAGACCTAAAGAAATGGGAAAATGTGCCCTGTTCATGCTTAGGAAGACTCAATATTGTGAAAAATAACAAGCCTACCAAAAGCAATCTACATGTTCAATGCAATACCAATATTCTTCTTATTGTTATGTGCTACTGAGTCACTTGAAACTCATAACAAGAGTATGTACAACAGCTCTGAACCCTGCTCTGTTCTGAGCCAACCTTACTGACTCTGGCACACCTAACCCAATTACCCCAGTCACTGAATCAAGTCATCTCATTGAGGACCTTCCTCTCTTGTGCTGTTTTTCCACCCTCCCAAGCGTGATGTCCCTCTCCAAGTTCTGGTCCCTCCTTGCAACAGGCTGAAAATATGTCAGACAAAGCTTCAGAATCCTTACCTCCTTGCTGCTCCTTCAGCAGCCTGGTTTCACCCTCTCTGGGGTGAACCTGTTTGTTCTTCTAGCAGTCCATGGTATATTCAATACTCTTCTTCAGCACTACAGAAAAAAGGTGTCAAGTCTTCATCTCTAGTCATTTTCCAGCTTTCTGATGCATAGCAAGTAATTGCCAAGACCATGGCCTGGATCAGGCCATGCTCTTCAGTATTCTGGAGAGGTCCCTGACAGCAGACTTTCCCAATGCAATTCATCTTTTGATTTCTTGGCTGCTGGTACCAAGAGAGTTGATTGTGGAGTCAAGCAAACAGAAGCTATTAAGAATCTCAATCTCTTTACCATCTATAATGATGCTGCCAGTTAGCCCAGTGGTGAATCTTAGTTTTCTTGATGTTGAGCTTTAATCCATATTGAAGTCCTTAACCTTCTATAGGAAGATCTCCAGGTCCTTCTCAGTTTCAGTAAGCAAGGCTGTGTCATATGCATAACACATATTATTGATGAGTCTTTGTCTAACCCTCATGCCACATTCCCTTCATAGAGCCGAGCCTCCTAGATGATCTGTTCTGTATATAAATTGAAAAAGTATGGAGCTAACTGGCATACACCCTTCCTGATTTTGAAGCATGCAGTATTTCCTTGCTCTGTTCTGACAACTGCTTCCTGATCAATTTCACATAAGCACAATCAAGGGTTCTGCAATTCTCATTTATCTCACAGTCAGCCACAGTTTGTTGTGATCCACATAGTCAAATGCCTTTGCATAGTCAATGAAACACTGATAGACATTCCATTGGTACTCTGCTTTCAGCCAAGATCCACCTAACATTAGCTATAATATTCCTAGTACCATGGCCTCTTTTAAACCCAGCCTGGCTGGATTTAAGAGAACGTCTGGCTGTTCTGAAACAGCAATTTCAATACAGATACCGAATTCATTTTTCAAGGAGATCAAAAAGGAAATAGTCAAGTTTATTTGGAAAGTAAAGAGACTTTTAATGAACAAAACACTTTTGAAAAACAAAAATTAAGTAGGAGGCATAGCATTCCCTAACCTCAAAAGCTACTACACAGTGGTAGTAAACAAAACAGCATGGTACTGGTACAATGACAGGCACATAGACAAATGGAACAGAATCGAGAACCCAGATGATCAGCTGATATTCATTCAATCAGGAAATTAAATCTGTCAAAAGGGGAAATGACAACCTCTTCAACATATGGTGCTGTCAAAACTGGACTGCTACTTGCAGAAAGCTGAAACAAGATACACATTTCACACCATGAACAAAAATCACCTAAAGGTGGATCACAGACCTGGGAATAAAGCCCCAAACCATAAAGTACATTGGAGACAAACTGGGATCAAGCTTAAATATCCTAGTCTGTGGTTTAAAGACACTGCCAAATACAGCCAGAAATACACAGTCTGGAGAGAGTAAAGTTGATGAATGGCATCTTCTAAAGATTAAATCCCTATGTGCATCAAAACTATTTTTCGACAGGATTAAAAAAAAAAAACAACCAAACCCCACTGACTGGGGAAAAACATTTGGCAATACTATTTCAAACAAGGATCTCATACCAAAAATTTACAGAATCCTACAAGGCCTCCACAATATACAGACTGATAACCTAATTACAAAATGGGCAAAAGACATGGAAAGAATTTTCACAGAGCAAGATATTCAGATAGCTAATATATATGAAATTCTCAAAATAACTGGCTATAAGAGAGATGTTTAAAATAATGCCATATGCAGATAATATCATAGTGTACATAGCAACCCCCAAGGACTCAACAACAAAAAAAGTTAGAGCTAAAAGATCAATTTGGTAGAGTGGCAGGATATAAGATCAATATCTGTATATCAGTGGGATTCTTCTACAGTAACAAAGAGAAGGAAACCAAGAAAGCAATGCCATTTACAATAGTCAGCTACAAATTGAGATACTTGAGAGTGAACCTAACTAGAGATACAAAATATCTATAAGAAGAAAACTACAAAACATTTCTGCAAGACACAATAAAAGATCTAAATAAATGGAAAAATATCCCCTGTTCATTAATAGAAAGACTCAATATTGTGAAAATGACAATCCTACCATAAGCAATCTACATGTTCAATGCAATCCCAATACAGATACCAAATTCATCTTTCAAGGAGATCACAAGGAAAATCATCAAGTTTATTTAGAGAATAAAGAGACCATGAATAAGCAAATCACTTTGAAAAACAAAAATGAAGTGGGAGGCATAGAATTCCCTGACCTAAAAAAAACAACAACATAGTGGTAGTAACCAAAACAGCATGATACTGGTACAATGGCAAGCACATAAACCAAATGAAACAGAATCAAGAACCTGGAAATCAAACCAGCTATCTATGGTCGACTTATAGTCAGCAAGGAAATAGAACCTATCAAATGGGGAAATAACAATCTATTCAACAAACGGTTCTAGCAAAACTGGACTTCCACCTGCAAACAGTATCTGTATCTCACACCGTATACAAAAATCATCTCAAGAAAGATCAGAGACCTGACAGTAAAGCCTCAAATCATAAAGTCAATTAGAGACAAACTAGGATCAAGCTTAGAGAGCCTAGTTTGTGGTATGAAAAGACTGCCAAATAAAACCAGAAATTCACAATCTGGAGAGGATAAAATTGATGAATGGGACCTTATAAGATTAAATCCCTCTGTGCATCAAAAACTTTTCCAACAGAGTGAAAAGAAAATCTACGGACTAGGACAAAACATTTGGCAATACCATTTCACACAAGGGTCTTATATCAAAAGTTTACAGAATCCTCAACAAGAAAACGATAGGTAAAACAATTACAAAATGAGCAAAAGACATGGAAAGAATTTCACAGAGGAAGGTATTCAAACACATGAAGAAGTGTTCAAATTCACTGACAATAGGAGAGATGCAAATCAAAACCACAATGAGATATCATCTCACTCCGCTAGCAGTGACAAAACTCAACAGAACAGCAAGTAATAAAGGTTGGAGAGGATGTGGCAAGATACGAACTCTTAAACATTGTTGGTGAAATTGCAAAATGCAACCACTCTGGAAGGTACTTTGGTGCTTCCTCAAAAAGCTGAACATAGAAATTCCATATGACCCAGCTATCCCACTGGTTGGAATATAGCCTGAAAAATGAGAACTGAGGTTAAAATGAAGACTTGTCCACCAATGTTCATAACGGCATTATTCACCATCACAAGTACATAGTAACAGTCAAGATGTCCAACCACAATTAAATAGATTGAGAAATTATCATACATTAACACAATGCTGTGCAGCAAGCAGGAGCAATGATTTTGTAAATCACTACCTAATTTGGGAGGCACTGGAGAGCATTATGCTAAGTGAACTAACTCAATCCTATAAGGACAAATACTGTATAAGACCATTATAATAGATATAGAAAGATAGCTTGTAAAATGGTTATGAGGATTCAAGGAGGGGAGGAGAGAAGCAAAGGCATGAGTATGGAGAGGGAGCTAATCAGAGTCACACAATTTGCTGCATAGAGGGAAAGATGGGTAAAGGAAATGGAAAAAAAAATCCAGTGTGAAAAACAGGGTATATGAATTTTGTAAGCAAACCAGTATAAAATAAAAACTTATTTTGTAAAAATAAAACTGTGCCATGAAAGAAAAGAACTACTGATGGTAAGGGTTGAGGGAAAGATGCAGGGGTTCCTGGGGACCAGGAACAGAAGTCCCAAAAAATCCCAGATTGCTACTGCAGAGAAGAAAGGTCCGGTAGCCTTGGAATTGAGGAACTAGTGAGTCTGCACTAGCCTCTTAGAGATGTTTGCAAAGGAGTGCTGAGGTCTCTGTAGAGCAGTCCTTTTGTAGCCCACCCTAGCAGGCTGGGTGACTTGGAGTCCTGAGGGCTTTCTTAGCACAAAGAAGGGGCCCTTGTGCCATGGGACAGGACCTGGGCTTGTAAGGTTAGAGGAGTACTTCCAGGCTATTCCTCACTTCTAGGAGGACGTCTTAATCTTGTCTGCTTCCCCAGCCCACCTGTAGGAAGTGGAGAAGAACATGCATAGAATTAGACTCAGTTTTCTTCACTGTTAGGAAGCACCCTTGCTGTTTCAGAGTCAGAAAGGAATAGTGGGCTCAGACTTCCCATTCCTCTATTCCTCCAGCCATCCATTGAACATACACTTTAAGTCTTTATACCATGAGATCTGGTGACTAGCGGAGAAGGAGTTGCACTGCCAACCCAAAGAGGTTCCGCTTCTGTGGGGATCTGGACTATCCCGACTGGGTCCTGGCAGAGATAGCACGCTGGCGAAGATTCCTCTGTGAAGCTACGCCTGCTGTACAGTCAGGTGCTGACGGAGTTGCTGGGCGAGGGCATTGATTATCAGAAGATCCTGAAGCTCTCGGCTGATGCCAAGTTTGAATCAGGTGATGCGAAGGCCACAGTGGCAGTGCTCAGTTTCATCCTCTCCAGTGCGGCCAAGCACAGCGTGGACAGCGAATCCTTGTCCAGTGAGCTGCAGCAGCTGGAGCTGCCCAAAGAGCTCGCAGCCAGCCTGTGACATTACTACGAGGAGAAGCAAAGCCCCCTGCAGGAGCACCTGTGGTCCTGCAACCTTCCTGTGAACAAGCTGGCAGGTGTGGGCTGGCGAGTGGACTAAACGCTGAGCTCCAGCCTACTGCGGTCTGTGGAGGAGTCCAGGGTGCACCTGCGGCTGGAAGTGGCTTCTACCCCAGGTGCAAAGGTACAGCCTGTCACTATGTCTCTATCAGTAGAAAAGATTCAGGTCCTACTGGTAGAACTGAAGCAGGCACAGACATTGATGAATTTCCTGGGCTGAGAAGAAAGGTATAGAGACGCCTACTTGTGCCAAGTTACCGTCCTCCAGATCTCTCTTCTGAGAGTGGCCTCAGGCCCAGGACACTGGGTACCTGGGCTGGACCCAAGCCCTCACCTCAGTCGTCCCTGGCTTTCTTGGTTCCCTTCTGTAATTCAGCAGAAGGATCCTAAGGCCCTGTTCCCAGCACTCACCATCCTCCACCTCAGAGACACATGTCAGCTCTTCACGAGTCACAAGAAATAAACAAATGCAAAGGGGGGGGAAGAAAAGAACTACTATCTAAAAAAGTACATTTCTGTACCAGAGCTATGTCACACCAACCTTGAGTAAAGTCTCAAATAATGCCTTTTTAAAAAAACTAGTTTTATTGGTTTTCATATAATAATTCCTGTACAATATGTTTCATTCATATAATTATTATACATTGTGTTTTATACGCATTCATTTACACTGTGCTTCATACAATAATTCATAAAATTCTATTTTTATATTTGTGATTGATTTTATAAAACATAATGCATGAGAATAATTGTATGAAACAAAGTGAATGAAAGAGTACCTTTTTTGATCATTACTAAATTTTTTATTAGCAACATTATGTTACTGTTGTTGTTATGGGCCATCGACTCATAGCGATCCTATGTACAACAGCCCTAAACTCTGCTCTGTACTGTGCCAATGGCACCGTCTCTGACACTCCCATCCCTATTACCCCGGTCACTGAATCAATCCACCTCATAGAGGGCCTTCCCTTCCTGCGCTGTCCCTCTACCCTCCCAAGCATGATGTCTTTCTCCAAAGACTGGTCTCGCCTTACAACATATCCAAAGTATGTTAGATGGAGCCTCAGAATCCTTGCCTCCAAGGAGCCACCCGGTTTAACCCTTTCCAGGATGAATCTCTCTGTTTTCCTAGCAGTCCATGGTACTCTCAAAACTCTTCTCCAGCACCACAGCTCAAAGGCATCAATTCTCCTTCTATCCTCCTTGGTCATTGTCCAACTCTCTGATGCATAACAAGTGATTGCAAAAACCATGGCCTGTATCAGATGCACCTTAGTCTCCAGAGAAACACCATTGCTCTTCAGTACTCTGGAGAGGTCCCTAACAGCAGACTTTCCCATTGCAATGTGCCTTTTCATTTCCTGGCTACTGGTGCCAAGAGTGTTGACTGTGGAGCCCAGCAAACTAAAGCTGTGAACAATCTCAATCTTTTCACCATTCATCCTGATGCTGCCAATTGGTCCAGTGGTGAGAATCTTTGTCTTCTTGACATTGAGCCTCAATCCATATTGGAGGATGCAGTCCTTGACCCTGTGCAGCAAGCGCTTCAGGTCCTCCTCAGTTTCAGCAAGCAAGGTTGTTTCATCTGCATAACACAGATTGTAGATAGATCTTCCACCAACCTTCACCCCACATTTCTCCTCATAGAGCCCAGCCTCCCGGATAATCTGTTCTGCATACAGGTTGAAAAGGTATGGAGATAGGACACATCCCTGGCATACACCCTTCTCAATTTTGAACCATGAAGTGTTCCCTTGCTCTGTTCTGACAACTGCCTCCTGGTCCAAGTACAGGTTTCACATTAGCACGATCAAGTGTTCTGGGATTTCCATTCTTCTCAGAGTAAGCCACAGTTTGTTATGATCCACACAGTCAAACACCTTTGCATAGTTGATGAAACACAGATATACATTCCTCTGGTATTCCCTGATTTCAGCTAAGATTCATCTAACATCAGCTACAATACCCCTAGTACCATGACCCCTTCTAAATCTAGCCTGGACTTCTGGCAGTTCTCTGCTGATGTCCAGTGAATACCACTATCATTCAGATATATGCACCAACAACCAGAGCCAAGGAAGAAGATATAGAAAATTTTTATCAACTTCTACAATCGAAGATCGATTGAACATGCATTCTAGATGCATTGATAATAATGGGTGACTGGAATGCAGAAGTTGGGAACAGAGAAGAAGATTCAGTAGTTGGAGAACATGGACTCGGTGACAGAAATGGAGCTGGAGAGAGAATGATTGGATTTTGCACAATGACTTATTCATAGCAAATACGTTTTTTAAGAGACATAAACACAGGTTATATACATGGATTTCACCTGATGGTATGCATAGGAA
>NW_006400112.1:886509-888162 GCF_000299155.1 Elephantulus edwardii
GGATGTGCTCACCAAGCTGTGTCAAGAAATCTGGAGAACAACCACTTGGCCAACTGATTGGAAGAGATCTATATTTCTTCCCATCCCAAAGAAAGGTGACCCAACAGAGTGTGGAAACTATAGAACAATCTCATTGATTTCACATGCAAGCAAGATTCTACTGAAGATTATCCAAAAAATGACTTGAACAGCAACATTATACTTTAGGAAAAATTCATTTTATATTTCTGAAAAAGCTTTCTTTTTTTACTTTAAAGAAGTCAACAATGCAAGTTCCTCTGTGTACAAATGCAGTCATCATTAAATACTTAAAAATCATTTGGAAAACAATTCTAGTTACCTTTTTAGCAGTATTTCAGATACAAAAGAAGGTAAAAACTTTATCACTCTGCCATTGATGTGAAAAATAATGCCTTTTTAATTGTATCTTCTAGTATTATAGATGTAGTACCATTCTGTATCATATTCTGTGACTGTAAAATACCTTGTACCTGCTTTATGATATGTAATAGTAGCCATGCTATTTTTAAAAGATGTTGTTCTAGAATGGTTTCTTTCCAGAAAATGATTGAGAACCATTTAAAAAAAGACAAAACAAAATAGCAATGATAACAGAACTTTGCTGTTTTCTGAAGTTTTCTTTTGTATTTTTTTAAGTGTGCTGTTGTTGTTAAGTGCCATTGAATTGTAGACAACACACAGTGACCCTACAAATGAAAGTCCTAAACGTACATAACTTTCATAATTTCTCCACTTTCATAGAGTTTCCAGAGGCAAGCTGTATTGGAAGTGAATGCCACTCTTGCTTCTAAGCTTTTTTTAATTTGAGAGCACCATCAAACACTGTCTACCATGGAGATGTCTCTATTTTTTGTTCTGATGACTGCAGAACCTGGAAAAGCTGTTGCTGCTATTGATATATAACCCATTGTGATTAATATTTTATAAAATAAATATATAATGTTGATTGTTGTTGTTTTTATGTGCCATCAAGTCATCGGCAACTCATAGAGACCCTAACTACAATAGCTCTAAACTCTCCTCTATCCTGAGCCAGTCTCACTGTCTCCAACACACCTACCCTTATTACCTCAGTTACTGTCAATCCATCTCATCTAGAGTCTTCCTCGTCAGAGTTGTCCCTCCACGCTTCCAAGCATTCTCTAGGTGCTAGTCCCTCCTGACAACATGTCCAAATTATGTGACTTGGAGTTTCAGAATCCTTGCCTCCAAGAAGCATCTTGGTTTCCTGCAAGATAAACAAATTTGTTCTCTTGGCAGTCCATGGTTCATTATTCTTCAATAACATTTCAGAAGAGTTCAATTCTCCAATACCACAACTCAATGGAATTGATTCTTCTTTGTAATTTTTGATCCAGCTCTCTGATGTAAGTAATTGCGAAGACTATTGCCTGGATCAGGCATACCTTAATCTCCAGACGGACATCATCTCTCTTCAGCACTTTTCTCTATCCATTCGTTTGTTGATGGGCACTTAGGTTGTTTCCAACTCCTTGCTATTATGAACAAAGCAGCAATAAATATGGGTGTGCATATATCTGCTTGGATGTCATTTATGGTCTCTTCGGGGTATATTCCCAGTAGTGGAATTGCTGGGTCAAATGGTATCTCTATTTGCAACTTTTTGAGAAA
>NW_006400112.1:894202-910457 GCF_000299155.1 Elephantulus edwardii
CATGTGCTTGTTAGCCATCTGAATGTCTTCTTCGGTGAAGTGCCTGTTCATATCCTGTGCCCATTTTTCTATTGGATTCTTTACCTTTATCTTGTTGTAGTGCTCAAGTATTTAATAAATTCTGGATATAAGTCCCTTATCTGATATGTTATTACCAAATACTTTTTCCCAGTCGGTGGCTTCCCTTTTTACCCTGTTGGAGACGTTTTTGGATGTTCTTCAGCACTTTTGAGAGGTCCTTGACAGCAGCCTTCCCAGAATAATTTGTTTTGTTTTGTTTTGGTTTTATGTTCTGACTTCTGGAGCCAAGAGTGTTAATTGTGGATCCAAGTAAGTTGAAATTCTTAACAACTTCAATCTCTTCTTCTATCATAGTGCTGCCAGTTGGTGAGTATCTTGTCTTCTTGATGTGTAGCTTCAATCCATATTGAAAAGTATAGTCCTTGACTTTCTGCAGCAAGTGCTTCAGATCCTCCTCAGTTTCAGCAAGCATGTTGTGTTATACGCTTAACATGGTTTGTTGACAAGTCTTCCTCTAATCCTCTAATTCCTTCTCATAAAGACCATCCTCCCAAATATCTGTTCCACATATAGCTTGAAAACATATGGAGACAAGATTCATCCCTGATGCACACCTTTCCTGATTTTGAATTATGCAGTGTTTCCTTGATCTGTTCTGGCCATTGCTTCCTGGTCCAACTATAGGTTTTACATGAGTACAGTTCTGGGTTTCCCATTCATCTCAAGATTTTTCACAATTCCCACACAGACAGTACCTTTGCATAGTCAATGAAACCCAGTTAGACAAAATCCATCTGACATTGGCGATAATGTTTCTGGTACCACAGCCTCTTTTAAATCCAGCCTGTATTTCTGGAAGTTCTCTGTTGATGTACTGTTCCAGTCATTTTTTTATAATCTTCAGAGGATTTTGCTTGTTTGTTATCAGTGATATAGTTTGATAATTTCTACACTCTGCCAAGTCATTCCTTTTTGGAATGAGAACAAATGTGGATCTCTTTCAATTAGTTGGTCAGCTAGTTATCCTCAACTACTTGGCACAACCACTGAGGTATGTCTGCTTCAGGCCACAGTCTTCACAATTACATACTATACATCAGAGAACTGGACAATGACCAAAAATGACAGAAGAATTGACGCCTTTGTGTTGTGGTGCTGGATAAGAATATTGAATATATTATAGTCTGCCTAGAGAACAGACAAGTTTATTCTACAGGGTGTAATCATGCTGATACTTGGAGGCAAGGATTTTGAAGCTCCAACTCCCATATTTTGGGCATGTGGCCAGAAGGGATCAGTTCCTGGAGAAGAACATCATACTTGGAAGATTGGAGGGACAGCGCAGGAAAGGAAGATCCAGATGAGATAGATTGACATAGTAACTGAGACAATAAGGGTAGATGTATTGGAGACTGGCTCATGATAGAGCAGAGTTCAGAGCAATTGCACATAGGAAGGCTATGAGGCACAGGAAACTAGATGGCACATAACAACAACAACAATTATTAGTGGGTGTTTGCAATTATTCCTTGTCATTAGATGCTCCCGATCCAAGCCATGGTCTTCTCAGTTCCTTGCTATGTATCTCAGAGCTAGAAAATGAATAAGGATGACAGAAAAGTAATTGATGCCTTTGAGCTGTAACACACTGTATTAAATATGCCAGATATTATTTGCATGGTTTGATTACAGAAACTAATAAAATATTCTTGTTGTTGTTGATTGCCTTTGAGTGGAGCATAACTCATAGTGGCACTATGAACAAAAGCCTAAAGCCCCTCAACAACTATCAACATTTGTCACAATTCATAGAGTTTTTGGAAGCATAGGAGGAAGTGAATGCCACTCCTGCTCCCAAATCTGTCATAGTATGTTATTGTTGTTATGTGCCATTGAGTCACCCTATGTATCCTGCTCTGAACCCTTCCCTGTTGTGAGCCAGTCTCACTAATACCGACACACCAACCTCCATTGCCCAAGTTATTCTATCAATCCATCTCATTAGGGTCTCCCTTTCCTGCTCTGTCTGTCCACCCTTCTGAGCATGATGTCCTTCTCCAAGGACTGATCTCTCCTGGCCACATGTCCAAAGCAAGTGAGGCAGAGCTTCAAAATCCTAGCCTCCGAGGAGAGACTTTATTTTACCCTCTCCAAGACAGACCTATTTGTTTTCTTGGCAGTCCATGAAAATAATTATCTGTGCAGCATTCAGTCTGACTAGGTATGGAGAAAGAATACAATACTAACACATACCTTTCTCAATTTTAAACAATGTAGACTGAAAGAGATCCATATTTATTCCCATTCAAAAAAAAAAGGACAGAGTTTGGAAAGTATGGAATAATATCATTGATATCATACACAAGCAAAATTTTGATGAAGATTATCCTCAAATAACCAGAACAGTACGTTGACAGAGCTGGATTTAGAAGACGTAGTGACACTAGAGACAATATTGCCAATGTCAGCTGGATATTGGCAGAAAACAAAAAGTATCAGAGGAATGTCTATCTGGGTTTCATTGACTATGGAAAAGTGTTTGGCTGTGTGGATCACAACAAATTGTAGCTAACCTTGAGGAGAATGGGAATCCCAGAACACTTGATTTTGCTTATGCAAAAACTATATGTGGACCAGGAAGTAGGTCTCAGAACAGAGCAAGGAAACATTGCATGGTTCAAAATTAGATAAGGTATGTATCAGGGATGCATCCTGTCTCCATACCTTTTCAACCTATATACAGAACAGATCATTTTGGAAGCTGGGCTGTATGTGGAAGAATGTGGCATCAGGATTGGAGGAAGACCAATCAACAGCTTACATTATGCAGATGGCACAACCTTGCTTGCTAAAACTGAAGCTCAATATCAAGATAGAGGGAGAAGAGATTAAGATTGTTAACAGCTACAGTTTGCTTGGCTCCACAACCAACACTCTTGGTACCTGCAGCCAGGAAATAAAAATACAAATTTCACTGGGAAAATCTGCTCTCCAGGACCTCTCCAGAGAACTGAAGAGCAACAATGTCAGTCTGGAAACTAAGGTGCACTTGATCCAGGCTATGGTCTTCACATTTACTTGCTAAGTATCAGAGACCTGGACAACAACTAAGAATAACAGAAGAATTTATGCCTTTGGGTTGTGGTTCTGGAGAAGAGTTTTGAACATAACATGGATCCACCAAGAAAATAGATTTGTCTTGGAGAGGGTGAAATCAACTTTCTTCTTGAAGGCTAGGATTTTGAAGCTCCATCTCACATACTTTGGGCGTGTGGCCCAGAAGGACTGGTCCTTGGAGAAGAATATCATGCTTGGGAGGGTAGAGGAACAGCACAAGATAGAAAGACCCTGTATATGACACATATTAATACAGTAACTGGGGCAATGCAGGTAGGTGTGTCATAGTCAGTGAGACTGGCTCAGGACAGGGTGGGTTTCAGAGCTGTTGTATATATGGGTTTGCCATGAGTCACAGGTGACTTGGTAGCATATAACAACAACAAAGTGTCCCCTTGTTTTGTTCATACAACAGCCTTTTGATCTAAGTGTAGGTTTTGCATGAGAACAAATAAGCATTCGGGGTTTCTCATTGTTCTCAATGTTATCCATAAATTGTTATGATCTACACTGTTAAATACTTCTGCATAGTCAATAAAGCACACACAGACACTAAAAATAAATCAAATGATATATAGCATTAAAAAAATCTACTATAACTGACCTGAAGTGCTATAAAATTCAAAGTTATCATTTTGTGTACTAACATGTTCCTGACCCAAGGTATTTTCATTCACCTCACACACATGTGAAAGCTGAACAATGAATAAGATTGAAGAAGGATAGATACATTTAAAGTACGGTGTAGCAAAGAATATTACACCAAAGACTTCCAAAAGAAGAAACAAATCCATCTTGGAAGAAGTACAGCTCTTTATCTTGGAACCCCTGCCTTCAGTGGATACTCTACAAGGCTCACTTGTCTCTGCCAAACTAGCCTTCATACCTGTAGTCACTGGTTTGAGTCCAGCCAATAAGACTGGAGCCAAAAAGAAGAAAAAGAAGCAGAACAAGAAGAAAGAAAAAGGCAGTGAGACAAATTCAGCTGAGAATCAGCCTATAAAGATGAACTCTTTGCCAACAGAAAGGATCCAGGAAATACAGAAGGCCATCGACCTGTTCTCCATAGGCCAGAGGCCTTCCAAAATAATGGAAAAGGCTAGTAAATGAAGCTACCCATTCTGGAACACACAGCTTGTCCCCAAACTGGGAGAGGTGGTGAAATCCCAGGGCCTGTGTAGCTAGACAAAAACAATTTCTACCAGGAGCCCTACACCTTGCCCCAGGGTTTCACCTGAGATACCTTGGACCAGGGGACCACTCCTGAATGAGAATTATGTGGAAGACAATGACAACATGTTCCGATTTGATTATTCCCCAAAATCTTTTGTGGTCTCTCCGGCCACCAGGCTGGCTTCCTCAGTGGCACTGAGCTCAAGTGGTCTCAAGGTTGAAAATGTTGCATTCATTAGTGCCATCCCAGCAAGCATCCATTACCTATAACAGAGAAGAAGATGGTGGAGATCAACTTATTTGTCCATAAGAAGCTACTCTTGAAGGGGGTAGATCCAATCCTGCCCTGAGACATAACCCAGAGGGCTCACCTGATGGGGATTTTTCCAAGCTGTTTACACTACTGGGATGGTGCTGCCAAAAACCTGTTGGCACCTGAGGGTACCAGCATCAGTCCCTAAATCCTTGAAAACTGATCAAAGTCAAGTTCTCCCATCTGAGCAAGAATATGACTATGCAGCACACCATGAAGCTCTACCAACTGCCAGAGACTACAAAGACAGCTGACTTACGATCAGTGGAAAAGGACATTCCAATAGTGCATCACCTCCTTTACCAAGTACTTAAAGCAGTTCCACTTCACACCAGTCATGAGCCAGAAGGATGTACAGTACTGGTTCTAACCCCAGGAGAGTATCATCTATACTTTTGTGATGAATCTAAACAGTGAGATGATGGACTTCCTGAGCTTTTGCAACCTTCCCTCCACCATCATGAGCTATCCAAGTCACAAGGATCTAAAGCTGCTTATTCTTTCTACAATGTTCACACTCAGACCCCTGTTCTAGACCTCATGAGTGATGCCATAGTTCGGGCAAAAATGAAAGGGTTTGATGTGTTCAATGCACTGGATCTCATGGAAAACAAAACCTTCGTGGAGAAGTTCAAGTTCAGGATATGAGATGGCAACAAGCACTATTATCTCTACTATTAGAAGTATCCCAGCAAGGGGGGCAGAGAAGGTTGGGCTGGTGTTACAGTAAATGGTTCCCAGTGACATTCTGGATGAAGCTCCTGAGAATTCAAACCAGGAAATTGAATCCCACCACCTGGTTAGTCTGAGTTTCACAAACGTGAGAATCTCTGGCAAAAGGAAAAGAACTGAACAGGCTTTACCAAACTGCCACTGAATTTGACAGCTGATGAAACTTCAACTCCCTTATTTTGGACATATTATCAGAAGGGACAAATCTCTGGAGAGGGACATCATGCTTAGTAATGCAGAGGGTCAGCAGACACACTAGCTATGATGGGCTCAAATATAGGAATGATTGTGAGTATGGCGCAAGTGCGCGCTAGATTTTACTTGGTTTTGTATAAAATTAGCAAGAGTTGGAACTGATTTGATGGCTCTTAGCTGCAAGACAAAGGAATAGCCTTGCCCACTTGCTTCTGAAATAATGAGTACTGAAAATTCTCTTATGAATGTTCATCATTGAATGTTCTCTTATGAATAACAGAGATATATTGTCAGATAGAGTACTAAAAGATGAAGACCTTAGGTTGAAAAACACTAAAACTGTGACTAGCAAAAATCTTTCTCATCAACATGGAGTTTACCTTAAAGATGAAGTAACTTTTTCAGCTAAGAGCCATCAAATCAGTTCCAACTCTTGCTAATTTCAGTCAATCGAAGGCCTTCATTTACTAAGAATGAACAACTTAAAATGAGGGAAAGCAGTTATAAAAATCCTTTAACAATTGGAACAGAGCAAGGAGACACTGCATGATTCAAAATTGGAAGGGTGTACGCCAGGGATGTGTCCTATCTCCACACCTTTTCAATCTATATGCAGAACATATCATCTGGGAGGCTTTATGAGGAGGAATGTGGCATTAGGATTGGAGGAAGATTTATCAACAACCTGCATTCTGCAGATGACACAACCCTACTTGCTGAAACTGAGAAGGACCTGAAGCACTTGCTGCAGAAGATCAAGGACTGCAGCCTTCAATATGGATTTAAGCTCAGCATCAGGAAAACAAAGATTCTCACCACTGGGCTGATTAATTAAGTGTCCATAATGATGGACGGTGAAGAGATTGATACTGTTAACATCTTTAGTTTGTTTGGCTCCACAATCAGTGCTCTTGATACTAGCAGCTAGGAAATCAAGAGACAAATTACATTGGGAACGTCGACTGTCAGGGACCTCTCCAAAGAATTGAAGAGCAGCAATATCAGTCTGGAGACTAAGGTGTGCCTGATCCAGGGCATAGACTTCCTAATTGCTTGCTATGCATCAGAGAGCTGGACAATGACTAGGGATGATAGAGAATCGATGCTTTTGAGCTGTGGTGCTGGAGAAGAGTGTTGAATGTACCATGGACTGCCAGGAGAATAAACAGGTTCATCCTAGAGAGAGTGAAGCCAGTCTGCTCCTTGAAGGGAAGAATTCTGAAGCTTCGTCTGACATACTTCGGGCATGTTGCAAGGAGGTCCTTGGAGAGGGACATCATGCTTGGAACAGTGGAGGAACGGAGAAAGAATGGGATACCGTTGATGAGATGGATTGATACAGTGGCTGGGGTAGTGAGGGTAGGTGTGTCAGAGACAGTAAAATTAGCACAGGATAGAGCAGGTTTTCAGGGCTGTTGTACATAGGGTTGCTATGAGTCACAAGCAACTAGATGGCACATAACAACAACAATAACATTGGTTTACATACAAAATGAATATAATTTGTGTTTCACACTTTCCTTCATTCACATTGTGTTTCATGCAATCATCCCCACACATCGTGTTTTAGAAAAGTAATTACCTTAGTTCTATGCCCACCATTAACTGGTCTTTTCAGGTCCTCGCTGAATCTTTCTGATTTCCTTTTACTCCTCCCTCTGTTCACCAAATTCTGTTAACCCATGATTTCCCCATACTCTCCACCCAGCCAACCCCATTGCCTCCTCCCTTTCCCTCTTGGACTTTCATACAAATTTTATTAGTTGTTATTCTATTTTTACAATGGCAGTCTTATGTATGCATTCTTTTTTCTAATAAGACTGAGTTAGTTCACCCAGAATAATGTTCTATAGTTTCTCCCATTTCATATGGTATTCTAAATTGTTGCTTCTGAGTGGTATAATATTACATCATATGAATGGAATGTTTCTCAATTCATTCAGTTGTGGTTGAACTTTTGGGCTATTTTCATGTTATTGATTGCAATTTTGAATGATGTTGCTATTAGTATCAACGTACAAATCTCCATTTCTGTCTCATTTCTAATTTGCTTGGGGTACATTCCTAATGGAATAGCAGGGTTATATGGAATTACTATGTTCAGGTTTTTGAGGAAATGCCAAACTACCTTCCAGAATGGTTGTACCATTTTACAAGCCCACCAACAGTATATGGGAGCTCCAATCTCGCCACATCCTCTCCAACGTTTATTGTCTGCTGTCCTGTTAAAATTGCCACTGCTACCTATGAGATGGTATCTCACTGGGGTTTTTATTTGTATCTCTCTTTATTGCCAGTGATTTTGAGCATTTCTTCATGTGTCTGTTGACCATCTAAATATCTTCCTTTGTAAAAAGTCGATAACTTTTGCCCATTTTGTAACTGTAACATCAGTCTTTGGTGGGGGAACCCCTGTAGTATTCTGTAAACTTTTGTTATAAGATTCTTGTCTGAAATGGCATTGCCCAATGTTTGTTCCTAGTCATTGGGTTTTCTTCTCATCCTTTTGTTGCTATTTCGTTGCTATTGTTATGTGTCATCAAGTCTCCTCCAACTCATAGTGATGCTATGTACAACAGCTCTGAAGCCTGTCCTATCCTGAGTCCATCTCACTGACTCTGACACATCTATGCCCATGTCCCAGTTACTGTATCAATCTCAGCCAGGGTCTTCCTCCCTTCCAAGCATGATATCCTTCTTTAAGGACCTCTCCCTCCTGCCCACATGCCCAACATATGTGAGACAGAGCTTCAAAATCATAGCCTTCAAGAAGAAACTTGGTTTCACCCTCTCCAAGACAGATTTGTTTTCTGGGCCAATCCATGGTATGTTCAAGACTCTTCTCCAGCACCACAATTCAAAGGCATCAACTGTGAAGACTATGGCCTAGATCAGGAGCACCTTAGTCTCTAGACTGACATTGTTGTCTCTCTGTAATCTAGAGAGGCCTCTTTTCACCCTACTGATGACTTAATCTTTAAAATGGCATAGCTATTCTTTAACCCCTTGATAGCAGACCATCCCAATGCAATACATATTTGATTTCTTGACTGTTGGTACTAAGAATACTGATTGTAGCTTCAAGTAAGACAAAATAATTGACAACTTCAATCCTTTCTTCATCTATCATTGTCTGTCAAGTATGCCTCATAGTGACCCCATTAACAACAGATCTGAATCCTGCCCTATCTTGTGTGATCCTCCCAACCGCTGACACACTTGAGCCCTCCCAACCCCTGACACACTTGAGCCCATTGCAGTAGTCACCATGTCAACCCACCTGGTTGAGAGTCTTCCTCTTTTTCACCATCCCTCACTCCACCTTCCTAAGCATCATGTTCCTCTCCAGTGAGTAGCCTCTCCTATGTCTCACAACATGCCCTAAGTACGTGAGACAAAGATTTATTTCCTTACCTCCAAGGAGCACACTGGCTGCACCTTTCTCAAAACATTATTGTTTATTTTCTTGGCAGTTCATAGGATATTTAGTACTTTTCTCCAACACTATAGTTCAAAGACATCAATTCTTCTTCTTTCATTCTTATTTATTGTCCAACTCTCAGCAGCATAGCAACTGATTGAAAAGATAATGGCCTGAATAAGGTGTGCCTTAGTTCTTCCTCTAACATCACTGTTCCTCAATAATTTGAAGAGATACTTGACTACAGACTTTTTCAGTGTAGTACATCTCTTAATCTCCTGGCTGTGTGTATCAAGTGTATTGACTGTGAGTCCATGTAAGCTGAAATTATTAACAGTTTCAGTATTCTCTCCACCTATCATGATATTGTTTGTTGAAGAATTCAGTCTGAACTGAAGGCATTGGCAATAAATGGGTCCTGGAATCAATAAAATAGCAATTGAGATATATCAATGAACAAATACTGCAGCACTGAACATACTCATTCATCTAGGCACCCAGTATTGGGAAGTCTGACATCTGGTCAGCTGACTAGAATAGATCCATACTTATGCTGATTTGGGGGGAAATGAACCAATAGAATGTGGAAATGTATTGGGACAACATACTATCACAATAACTTAAACAGCAACATCCCAAGAAACTACCAGAAATTCAAACTAGATTTAGAAGAGGCCTTGGAACAAGGCATATCATTGTTTACATAAGAAAAATCTTAACTGAGAGCGGAGAATACCAGAAGGAGGCTTACTTGCATTTTATTGACTATACAAAGGTATTTTGTTGCGGATCTTAATAAATCATGGACAATGTTGTGAAAAATAAGAATTCCAGGACACTTAATTGTGCTCATGTGGAACCTATAACTTAACCAAGAATCAGTCATTTTACAGAACAGGGAGTACACATGCTTTAAAATCCAGAAAGGTATGTATCCGAATTCTTCCCCCCCCCCTTCATTTCTATTCAATCTGTACACCGAGCAAATAATTTAAGAAGCTTCATTGTACAAAAAAGAATGTGACACCAAGATTAAAGGAATACTGATCAACAACTTGTGTTATACAAATGATACAACTTGGCTTATTGAAAGTGAAGAGTATTTCAAGTACTTACTTGATCCTTGGAAAATCAGAGTATCAGTGAAGGAAATTAAAAATCTCAATGAGATGGATTGCTCCAGTGACTAGAACAGTTGGCTTATGCACAATTGAGATTTGAGGATGGTGTGAGATCAGGTAGGCTTCAAATCCACTGTTGCTCTGAGTCAGAGTTATCTCAATAGCACTTAAAAAGTAATATGTGTGCATGTTCATGTGTATATGAATGTATCTGACTAAATGCACACGTATATATTGATATCTATGTTGAAGTTTACCACTTTAACTTAAGAATAAGATCATCATTTACTTTTAAGATGAAAATATATGGAATAAGAATATTAGGTTAATGGAAATGAGACAATCAGAATGGAAAGAATGAAGATGTTAATGCATTTTGAGGAATGTAACCAAAGTCACTAATAAACTTGTGTAGGGAGCACTATTGACCAAGTGGTAAGTAGATGTGCTGCAATCCTGAGGCGCATGGTTCAAATCCACCATATGTTCCATGGGAAAAGGATGGGCAGTCTTCTCTCATACCATTAACTGCCTCTGAAAACCCACCAGAGGGTCAGCTGTAAGTCGGTTTCAACTCAACTCTACACAACAACCACAGACCTTCTGTAGGGGAAATCTAAGTATTTGTGTAAATCCTCACCAAAACCACAATGAATTATAATTTCTAAAAAATAACTTAGGTCATATATAGGAATTTCTTTTGCTTGATTTATTATTAGGATCTATTATAGAGTTTAACTTTTCAAGTACTCACACTTTTTCTAAACAAATAACATTCCTATTCTAAACAAATGTTGAAAGAATAATATTTAAAGCTTATTCTTTCTTTTGTGAAGATAGCATCTCAGGAGCATGGTCAATGGTTTGTCTGACCTCCCATTACCCTCTTGTAAGATCCCTTGGGTCAATTCCCAAGCAGAATTTGCCTCTGCTCCTCAGATAGAAACATGAAAGCAAACATCTGACCATTCATTGCTTATGACTTCTTTATCTCAGTAGAAGACACTACTGTGCACCTATACTTTCAAGCACTTGCATATTATCCTTCATTGCATTTTGCTCCACCACCTCTACCTCTCCCCTCATCAGTGCTGGTGTAAGTGCTCCTGCTAATACATACAAAATATACTTAGAATCTATAAAGAACCTGGGCAAAGTCATTTGTACTTGTTATTTAACCGTATAAACCCTTCCTACATTCTCTGACTGTGGTCACCTCTTTCTCTCTCTACAAGCAAAACCTCAGAATCTCTGAAGAATTGTGCTTCCACAACCCAGTATAATCCTCCCTCAGATCTTGGCTGGTATCTATCTCATAATTTTTTATCTCAGGTCAAACAACAACTCAGAAAGACCTTATTTTTAACAGAATGTTTCAATCTTATACAAAAGTGGCAAGACTTTAAGTAATTAATTTGAAATCTCAATAACCTACTTTAATAACTATCAGCCCACATCCACTTGGTTTCTTTGATACCTCCATGGTTAATTATTAAAGCAAATCCTAGACATTTGTATCTTTGTGTACAAACATTTTAATTTCTCTAAGAGATAAATAAAGGGATCTCTGCAAACTAGAACAGGTTATCTACTCATAAACAGTTGCCCCTTTACCTTCATTCTCTGTCCGTTCCCTTTAATTATTGGTGTCACAACATTTTTCACCCTGACATCTATTTTAGTTATTTCCTTTTATTCTATCTTTCTCCTGTCTCTAAAAGGTGAGTACCACCCCTGGTAATAGTTGTTAAGTGAGCACTTATGAGTGAAGGAAGCTGGAGTCTATCAGAATATCTTCTTTACTTAGGGCAGATTGAAGGTGGAAATGGATTGGCATATACATTCACGTTCTTCTTTTGTGGTTTTATTATAGCTGAAAAAGCAATCACTGTGGAAGAACAAAGCCTAATCTGCCCAGGACCAAAACTGGAAGAAGCTGACATGTACGTCCCTCACTAAGGACAGTAATGGGCATTAGACTGGGTGGGCAATGTCTGCCCTTTCGGGGTACATACATGGACAACAGTGACTATAGAAAAGAAAAGTGGCTTACCTTTTTGGTGGTCATTGGAGGTGTGCTGGGACTCCTCTGTGGAGGTGGCCAGGGTATGGAAGATGTTGTGTCTGAGGGATGGACATTCCAGTCATCTGAGTGTTTACTATGGAACTCCTTTGGCAGACTTAGCTTTTGCTTAACTTCTAGTGGTCTTTTGGAGCCAATTTGACCTGGTCTGAAAATATATAGTGGTGACACTGAGCTCATACTGAGGATATCGAGCCTCATTTCTGCAGTAGTATCACTTGCTTCCTTCCTGGTCTACATCTCCCTTGACCTTCCTTGTGAAGGTCAGCCATGTCATGCTTTGGAGAATGAGGGCACCTTGTCCAAATTTTTGACTCCTCAATCCAAAAAAAATATTTTTTTTCAAGTCCTTTCAGTAACGAAGACTATGGCAGAGTTTTGAGTCAAGAACAAAAAGGGTTTCTCTGAGGTTAGTTGTCATTGTTTGACTTTTCTGTGCTTCAGGACTGTTCCCGTTGAAGTCAGCTTGAACAATGGGCTCAACTTCCTCTACAATGACCTCACTATCACCAGCAATGAGTGTGTGAGTATCTGAGTAGGTTCAGTATAGACTGGCTGCATTTGTGCCCCTGAGTCTTATCCCAGAACCCCTCTATGGATTGGAGATAGTCCACAAGGCAAGAAAAAGTGTGAACTGTCAGCTGAAATGTGCAAAACATAGAGCTTCCATGCCATCCCTGAAAAGTTCAGAAGCAGAGGATTTAAGGAGAGTCAGATTTGGATCTGTGGCCCAGGGCTCTATTGATTCTGGCTGTAGACTCCTAGTTCCCATGTTATCCCTCAAGGTAGGCAGTCTAGGAAAGATTTATGTCTGATGTAAAGGCTTTGGATGTATTGGCAGGTGATGGAACCCAGAAGAGACCACCCTGACTTATCCCAGTCCCTGCTATGCCTACTGTCTGCAAGGCATGACGGGCAGTGACTGTAGCTCTCATAGGGCCTGATCAACCACTTTGGTTTTCCTGACATCCCTCTACTCCTGATACTGGTGCCACTCCTGCTGCTGCTCTCGTTGCTGCTATGTTGTTGTGCCTGGTGGCTGTGCTGCAAGCGGGTGAGTGTCTCTGCCCCACTGAGCCAAGTAGCCCAGACATTCATTATCCTTGTGAGGGAGATAGACTATGAGAGTCTATGGGCAATTTCCCACATGTATCTCAATTAACCTCTGAGCTGAGACATCCCTTGACCTCAGAAGTGTTATATGCTTCAATGAGTACTAGATCCTGACACTTGAACACAGAAAGGTGCCAGACTATGAGTCCAGGCATACCTCGTTTTTCTAGTCTGGCACCTTGTCAGGACACTGAGGGCAAATTCTCAAACAAGATGGGTTGTAGCAAGTGTCTGATGCACTGTAGAGAGACCTAGCAGAATGACAAATATTAGCATTCTTGGAAGTTCAGTGGCAGAGTCACTGGTGGGCTACATCTCAGAGAGCTGTGGGAAGAAAGTAAAAATCATAGTGGGGAAAGGATAGAGGAAATCTGTTTAAAACTAACCAGTGTGGTTTCTACAAAGACAGGGCAATGAAGAGAGAAAGATTAGTGTTGGAGGCTATCATCCTTAGGTAAAAGAGGCCTTGAGGGTTAAAGTGAATAAAAGATATGGAACGTGCTCTTGGTCTTCAGATAATGTTTAGGCAGATGACCAAAAGAAAAAGCAAACCCTAAAAAAAAAATCCTCAACACCTTCCAGGCATGGTATTGCTGCCAGCAAATGGATGTGTTGGGTGTGGGATCTGAGCAAACTCTCTTTGAGGAGTGTGTGGTATTTCTCTTGGAGATATGAATTAACTAATGTTCAGAGGTGAGGTATGGTGGCCACAGTATCTCAAGAACCTGAGACTCAGTGTCTATGCCAAAACGCAAGCTATATTCACAGTTCATACCAGTTTTGTCTTCTCTATAGTGGTCACAGTTGAGTCCACAGTATCCCATTCATTAATGCCTTTTTATCATTCTAGAAAACCAAGGATTGTCTAGAGCCATGTCTAAAATCAGTAAGTAATTTTTTTTATCAACTTACTGTCAGAATGCCTAATGTGTCTCTGACCTTCATAAAGAAGCTTCCTATGACCTAGGTTCATCTTCCCACTCCATAGGCTTCTATTGTCCTGAGGAAAGAAGTCTAGGAAAGGATACAGTGATAGATTGGCAGGGAAGGGGGAGGACCTGAAAATGGGATGAGAAACCAAGAATGCCCAATGATGTTACCCAAATAATATCTTTTTTTTTCCTGGAGCAAATATGCATTTTTTAATTTTGTTAAATGTTCTTCAATAGGTAAAGCCTATGAAGGAGTGATAATGTCTGGGGGGGGCATAGTAAGGATGAATTGTCCATAAAACAAGACCAAGAATATCCAGAAATCAGCTGACTACATCTGGATGGAAGAAAAGATTAGGGATACATTCAGCTCATATGCTAAATTCACAACCTTGAAGTTCTCTACCTTAAGTCCTCTTCTTTTTTATAGGAGGAAGAGGTGGGAGTAGATGGGTGAGAATAAGTGGAGGGAAATCACAGTGTTGTGCAATTTGGTTGGTAGAAGGAGGAGAGTAAAAGAAATGGGAAAGATCTAGCGGGGAACTGAAAAGATGGGATAATGGTGGGCATAGTTCACAGGTGATTAATTTTATTAAACACAATTTATAATACACAAAATGTATGGAAACAATTGTATGAAACATAATGTCAATGAAAGAAAGTATGAAACACAATGTATAACAATTTAAACAATTTCTTTTTGCACTGCCAACACCTTTGTAACCCTTTGCTCTGTGATTAGGAACTTGAGGCAGTGTGTTTCAGCAATGATTGTGATCCCAATGACATGAATAAGGCTCCTTTTCTGTTTCCAAACTGCTGGCAACTGGGTACTTCCTAAAGACTCTGAGGAGATTTTGAGAAAGGGGTCTCCTTATTCAAAGAGTTTTTTCCCACTTCTAGGCTCGTAGTATATGCCTGGCTCCGTTTTCCTTCATCCCTCCCTGCTGTTAGAGGGACTTAGCTTGGTTTTGTAGATGACAGATGTCAGAATGATGGAGTAAGACTTCCACAGCCCAACCCAAGGAGGACGGGGACCAAAGTCTATGTGAGCAGGGTGTGGGGCTTGTGGGAATCAAGCCTTCATGCTTACCAGTGACCTACCAATATTTCATGACATAGCATGTGTCTGTGGCATCATACATGCTTCTTACCATCATATGTGATCTATAATATTATATGAACAACATTACATCACACAGCCTCTGTGGCATCACACAGACTATATAACACCTCACAGCCTCCAGAATATTGCCTAGAATTCACCACACTGTTAAATACTCTATAATATCACACCGAATTAGTAGCATCACACATCTACATGACTTTTCAATGATTTTTTTAACATCACACATTTCATGGCATAGCATGTGCATCATGCGTACATGTGCCCCAAGGCATATCTTGTTCTATGTGACCTCAAACTTGCTCAGTCACATAGCACATGCCCCAGGACACCAGACAGCCTCTATAACATTCATTGCATATGCTTCATGGCATGAATATCAGCAGTCAAGACCAGGTCAGGTTCTGACTGTGGAATACACCATCAATTACACATGAGCAAGTTCAAATTGAAGCTGAAGAAAGTTAAAGCAAGTCCTAAAGAACAAAGCATACCCTTGAGTTGATTCCATTTGAATTTAAAAATCCTCATGAGAATAGGTTTGAGGCATTGAACACTAATGAACACCAGATGAGTTGTAGTATAACATCAAAGATAGGATCCATGAAAAGGGCAAAAGATCATTTTTTTAAAAAAAGAGGTGAAAGAAAAAACCAAAATGAATGTCAAGGGCTCTGAAAATTTCACTAAAAGCATCGAGAACCCAAAACAAAGAGAAAAGATGCCAAAGTAAAATATTTGAACAGAAGATTTCAAAGGGTGTTGTTGTTGTTGTTATGTGCCGTCGAGTCGCCTGCGACTCATAGCAACCCTATGTACAACAGCCCTAAACTCCACTCTGTCCTGGGCCAATCGCACTGTCTCTGACACTCCCATCCCAATTATCCCAGTCACTGAATCAATCCACC
>NW_006400112.1:913735-915226 GCF_000299155.1 Elephantulus edwardii
GGGTTTCAGGGTGAAGATCTTCTCTCACTACTCTAAAGGGCCCCTTTGGCAGTAGGAAACACATAGACTATTATGGAGATTGATTTTGGGATTTAGATGCACGCTTATTGATTGTGCTTGGCCGTGGACATGTTGTGAGGAGAGACTGGTCCTTGGAGAAGGACATCATGCTTGGGAGGGTGGAGGGATGGTGCAGGAGAGGAAAGCCCTCTATGAGGTGGATTGATTCAGTGACTGGGATAATCAGGATGGGAGTGTCAGAGACAGTACAATTGGCACAGGACAAAGCAGAGTTTAGGGCTGTTGTACATAGGGTCGCTATGAGTCGCAAACGACTCGACGGCACATAACAACAACAATTTATATACATATATACACACACACACACACACACACAGTCCAGCGTGGGTTTCAAAGGGATCATGGTACTAGGGATACTGTAGCTGATGTCAGATGGATCTTAGTTGAAAGCAGGAAATACCAGAAGAATGTCTGTGTTTCATTGATTATGCAAAGGTGTTTGACTGTGTGGATCATAACAAACTGTGGCTGACTCTGAGAAGAATGGGAACCCCAGAACATTTAATCGTGCTAATGCAAAACCTATGGCCAGTCATCAGAACAGAGCAAGGTAACACTGCATGGTTCAAAATTGGGAAGGGCGTGCGCCACGGATGCATCCTATCTCCATACCTTTTCAACCTGTATGCAGAGCAGATTATTCAAGAGGCCGGGCTCTATGAGGAGAAGTGTGGCGTCAGGATTGGTGGAAGATCTATCAACAATCTGCGTTCTGCAGATGACACAGCCCTGCTTGCTGAAACTGAGGAGGACCTCATGAACTTGCTGTAGAGGGTCAAGGACTGCAGCCTTCAGTATGGACTGAGGCTCAATCTCAAGAAGGCAAAAATTCTCACCACTGGACGAATTGGTAGCATCAGGATGGATGGTGAAGATATTGAGATTGTTCACAGCTTCAGTTTGCTTGGATCCACGATCAGCACTCTTCACACCAGCAGCCAGGAAATAAAAAAGGGTTTTGCGATGGGGAAAGTCTGCTGTTACGGACCTCTCTAAAGTACTCAAGAGCAACGGTGTCTCTCTGGAGACTAAGGTGCACCTGATACAGGCCATGGTTTTTGCAATCATCTGTTATGCATCAGAGAGTTGGACAATGACTAGGGAAGATAGAAGGAGAATTGATGCCTTTCAGCTGTGGTGCTGGAGAAAAGTATTGATTGTACCCTGGACTGCCCAGAAAACAGATTCATCCTAGAGAGGGTTAAACTGGGTGGCTCCTTGGAGGCAAGGATTCTGGGGCTTCATTTGACATACTTTGGACATGTTGTAAGGAGAGACAAGTCCTTGGACATCATGCTTGGTAAGGTGCGGGGACAGTGCAGGAGGGGAAGACCCTCTATGAGGTGGATTGATTCAGTGACTGGGGTAATTGGGATGGGTGTGTCAGAGGCCATGCGATTGGCACAGGAT
>NW_006400112.1:915586-923420 GCF_000299155.1 Elephantulus edwardii
GGGAATTGGATGCCGACTCTCTGGCTTCTTCATGCTGAACAGGGGCGTAGATGTAAAGGGGGGAAGGGAGGATGCTTTATCACCTTACTGGTGGTCTTGGGTTACAGCTGCTTGCCTTCTTGCTCTGTTGGAAGATATTTTCCTGTCATTTGCTCCCCTCTGGACTACAAGGTGTTTTCCCATGTGGGTCCAGTGGGGATGGCTGGTTGAACCCAGAGGCTCCATCCTCCTTTGCTTCCTTAGCTGTCAGTTGTATTTCCTTTTTTGTCACTGGCACTGGGTTCAGGGTCAATTCTGGAGTAAAACTCAGAGTTAATGTTACCTATAGGAAAGGGAGCAATATCCTTAATATCACATGCAAGCAAAATCTTACTGAAGACCACCCAAGAACAGCTAGAACAGTACATTGACAAGGAACTGCCAGAGATTCAAGCTGGATTTAGAAAATGTTATGGTAGAAGGGATATCAATACTTATATCAGATGGATCTTATCTGAAAGAAGAGACTATCAAAGTGATGTCTCTTTGTGTATTACTGGCTCTGCAAAGGCATTTGACTGTGTGAATGATAATAAACCGAGGCTAATATTGAAAAGAATGGTGTAATCCCAGAATACATATGAAACCTATACCTAGACCAAGGACTGTCATCTTAATAGAGCAAGGTAACAGTGTATGATTTAAAATCAAGGAAGGTGTGAATCAGGGTTGCATCTTTTCTCCGTACTTATTCAATCTTTGTGCAGCCTCCGTTATGTAGATGATACAAGTATCCAGCATTCAAACAATCAAAAGATGTGTTGCATGGGGAAAGTCTGTTATCAAGGACTTCTCCAAAATGCAAAGGAATAATGATGTCAGTCTAAAGACTAAGATGTGACCTGACTCAAGCCAAGGTCTTTTCAGTCACTTGCTATGCATCTGAAAGTTGGACAATGAGTACAGATGAGAGAAAAATTGATGCCTTTGAGTTGTAGTGTGGATTGCCAAAGAATGTCTTGGGGTTATGTCTTGGAGAAAGTGCAGCTAGTGTGTTCTTTGGAGTCAAGAATGACAAAGCTTCATCTTACATATTTGTACGCTCAATGAGATAGATTGACACAGTGATTTCAAAAAAAGGGCTCAAGTATGTAAAAAATTATGAGGATGGCACAGGATATTACAAGGATTATATACATTGCTCATGGAGTCACTATGTGACATACTCAATTCAACAGCACCTAAGAACAACATTTGGCATTATCCACGGGAGTAGGATAGGCAATTCCCACCTGCATGCTTCTGAAAATCCACTGGAAGGTCATCTGTGAGTTGATTCCAACTCAGTGGTACATGACAACACAATGTGGCATCACACAGCTTCTGTGATATTTCAGAGCCTTCATAACATTGAACAGCCTCCAATATATCACATTAGATAGTGTCTGTAACATTACATGTTTCATAATACTTCACAGCCTTTTTGACATCACATAAGGCTATTCCATGCTATCACCGAACTACTTGACATCACACAGTTTCTGTAACATTAAGCATGTACCGTGATATTGTATATGCTCCATGATATTATACATCCTCCATAACATCATATATTTCATATTACATTGAACAAGCTGCATGACATTATACAATCTACACTGGCTCCATTATATAACATATCTTCATGATACTGAATATGCTCTATAGCAAAGCACATCTTCCAGGCAGATCTTCTTTCTACCAGCAGAGTACCCACAGAAATATTAAGGGCACAGGATAGGTCTTGGTGGTATTTTGGAGAAAGCCATTATTGAAATCGAGATAAATTTACTTGTTTTCACATGGCAGGCCTTCCTTTAAGGTTCTGGTGCTATAAGAAACTGGAGTACCCTGTTTCTTCACTTACTGTGGGGTGGGGTTTTTGTCACTCAGCAAGTCTGCTGAGTGTCAAGCAGTATGCCAAGAACTAAAAGGAACACTATATCTCTGCCTTTCTAAGGGCTATCCAACAAAGAAACTGACAATAATTTTCTCTTCCACTATGAGGAACCAACTGCAGCAGAATGTTCCACCCTGTTCTACCCTTGTGGATGCCCAGAAGCTACTGAGTTAAGACGGATGGAGGTAAAAAGGGCTCTGGGTGGGGAGATTGAGTAAGGCATGAGGAAGTGGTAAATGTCGTGAACCTTTACCTGAAAGGCACTACTGGATAAGCTGCATAGATCTTGATTTTGACCATTTTGATTGAGAAAATCTGGGGACTTACCTGATCCTGGTGGCCTAGGAAAGGGAAAGATGCAAAGGGATCGTGCTCCCACTATCCCTGTGAATGTCCCAGCACAAGGAGCTCTCTTGGACTTGGCCCACCTCTATTAGTGCACTAGTGATTCATACAGATTAGGCCCTGTTTTTTTATAAAGGTAGTCCTCAGTTTTCAATTTCAAACTAATCAAAGAATAAATGAGTCAAAACAAACTGATTTTTAAAAAATGCATGCAGGTTAAAAAACATAAGAAAGAACTGTGTAAACCAATAGGTGAAGGCCATTAACACTGTTTTTGTGGCTCATACAATGGAGTGATAAAGTATTACGTAGACGTGGGATCACACTGAATTCTGGAGTAGCTCTCAAATACCACTATCAGACTCCCCGAGGAGACATCTGAGTTTTCTGAACCCAAACCAAAGCATCTCCTTCTCCAGAATTTTCCTCACTTGGTCAAAGAAGTTTAACGTTTGGGCATAGAGATGAGAAAGAATGACCTCAACTCAGTCTGTCCCAGTCCTCTCATTCACCCTGTGCCTAGCACTACTCTGTGATCAGATCTTTGATTTTTATCTAGAACTGCTTGCTCCCCTGGTGCCATGGGAGAAAGCAACTCTGACCCATCTAACAAGTGGGAACATCTAAAAAGTCATAATACAGACTCTCAAATTAGAGTACTTTTCTGAGATCTTACTTCATCTTCTAGGGAACAACCACCAATTCCAGGTCCAGAAGGGATAGGACCAGATATATTACCTCTTCCATGGGCTCAGGTTCACTTTCTGGCCTTTCTCAGCATCCTTCCTCTCTCATTGTCCCTAAGGGACAGGCATCGATCTCCTTACCTCATTCTCTTCTCCACCTACCTTTCTCCTTGGGTTCCTCCAAGTGGAGTCCTCTTTCTTGAGCTCCTATCCAGGAACCCTTGCACATGTGTCTGTCCATCAGGATCTTTCATGTGACCCTACAACCTTCGAAATCTCCCTCTAAAAAAATCACTGACTTGTCCTTCCACACTACAAATGCTGATTTGCTCCAGATTCTCAAATGTGACACACCAACACTCTCACATACATAACACAAGTTATCAGACTTCCTTTTTCCAAGATACAGGGGTACTAAATGGGCCATTGTAACTGGAGAGTCCTCCCTGATGTCTTGGGGAGCAAGTGCCCATGTGCAACATTCTCACAACTGACTCTGTTTTTCAGTGCAAACTGGATGCCCTGTACACCCTTGTGAACAAGCATTGTGTCCCGTTGTCTTCATTGGATAATAGGGTAAGCAGGGCACAGGCACATCTGAGTGGGGGGGCATCTCATTTCCTTTGACTAGGACCATTGTCTTGTTGGAATGTGGATCAGGGATCCACATCTAATCATCTATTCAAATGTAGAAGGATGGTTCTTTCAGCCTCCTATATTATCTAGATGCCCCATGTATTTCTCTTTTCCTCCAACCACTTTGGTCTCCAAAGTGTTCTCCATTGCTTTCCCTCCCAGTCTCTGTGCCTCTGTTGCTATTCCCTCAGTAGTTAAATCAACATCCCTATTTGGAATTTCCCTGGAATCCTCATCATCACCTACAATTTGTGTTTGAAAAGCACAGGCTGTTTTCTTCTTGTCTAATAAAGGTAGTAAAGATTCACTCCTTGGGTCATTGCCCTGTAAACAAGGGATGAGACTAGATGGTTAAAATTTCCCCTTTGAAATTCAATAATAACTACTATTTGTGAGTTCTTCCTATGAGATAGTTAATATTCTAAGAACTTTAGGTTTTTCATTCTTAATAGTTTCCATGAGTGTGAGCTATCATTAACCCAACATAAAAGAGATGAAAATCAAAGAACAGAGAACCTTGTCCCAGGTCATACATCTTCTGAGGGATAGAATTAGATTTGAGCTGATTAGCCTGGATATTGAACTACACAGTCCTGCCCCCTCACTGCAGTAGCAGACTCTTACCTTCCACCTAAGTCCATACTCTAGTCTTGTGATGTCACCACAAGTTTCTCCTTGCTACTTCTAGGTCAAATCTTTGAACAGAATGAACCTGGAGAACTGGAAAGGTATCTTGGATCTAGATATTGTTATGAGGGCTGCATTGATCACATGCCCTAAACCAGCCAAGTGTGGACTCTTAGAGTCTGAGTGTTATTCCCAGCTCTTGGCAGACCGTTAGCACTGAGTACCATGCTGTCTTGACAGGTTAGAAACAGACAGGCCCTGCACAACCTTCAGATTTTTTGTTAACCTCTAGACACTCAGGCTTCTCTATTTGCTTAGCTCTAGTTTGCATCTCTGAGCATTCAGCCCAACCCAGGATTCCAGAAGGGACCACAACCTGGTTACTATCCCTAGAGCCCAATTCCAGCCTAATGCTCTGAAAAAGCTGAGACAAGAAAGAAAGTCTATTCATTTCACTGAGTGAGACACAAGGGAGCAAAAATGGAGCCCTTTGTCACAGCAGAGGGTAGAAATCAAAGAATAAAAAGGGATAAAAGTTTTTAAAAAATAGCAAGGTGAAGGCAGAGAGAAAATAACTCTCTTCAGTGGCCTGTGTCCCTAAAAAAGCACAGCAAGGTAATTAGTTATATTTGTTGTCTTCTTATGTACTGTCCAGTTAAGCACAACTCAGAATGACCCTATAAACAACAGATCTGAACATGTCTTAACCTGTTCCATCCTCATTAACATATCCTCTCTGCCCATTGTTGAAGTCATTACATCAATCTATCACATGCAAGTCTTCCTCCCTTTCACTAACTGCGTGCCTTTCTTAGCATGATGTTTCTTTCCAAGGAATAGGCTCTTCTAACAACATGCCCAAAGAGGAAGTTTCACCATCTTTGCTTTTAGTAGGTTCTCTGGCTGCACCTTCTCCAAGACATTCCTGTTTGTTATTTTGGCAGTCCATGGGATATTCAGTACTCTTCTACAGTACCACATCTCAAAAGCATCAATTCAAACTATGGGATTTCTATTCTTCTCAATGTTAACCATAGTTTGTTATGATCCACACAGTCAAATGCCTTTGCATAATCAATAAAACATAAATATTCTTTTCTCTGATATTCTCTGCTTTCAGTCAAGATCCATCTGACATCAGAAATAATATCACTGGTGTCATGCCCTCTTCTACACCCAGCTTGAACTTCTGGCAGTTATCTTTTGATGTGCTGTTCTATATCTTTTTGGATTCTTTTCAGCAAGATTTTGTTTGCATGTGATATTAAGGATATTGTTTAACAATTTCCACATTCTGTTAGATCATCTTTCTTGGAAATGGATCTCTTCCAGTCAATTGACCAAGTAGCTGTTTTCCAAATTTCCCAGCACTAACTAATGAGCACAGCCAGGGCAGCTTTTGTTAGTTGAATAGATCAATTGGAATCTTTGGTTCCTGGGGCTTTATTTCTTTGCCAATATCTTCAGTGCAGCTTGAACTTCTTCCTTTACTACTTTTGTCTCTTAATCGTATGTCACTTCCTGAAATATTTAAGTGCCAACCAATTATTTTCGGTAAAATAACTCTACGATCCTGATACCACATTCATCCTTGTACAGCCCAGCATCCTAGATGATCTGTTCTGCATATAGATTTGAAAGGTATGGAGACAGAATACATCTCCAGCAGACACTCTCCCCGATTTTGAACCATGCAGTATTTCCTTTCTCTGTTCTGATGACTGCCTTTCAGTTGAAATATAGATTTAGCATAAGCACAATCAAATGTTCTGGGATTACCATTCTTCTCAGAGTCAGCCACAGCTTGTTGTAATCCACACAGTCAAAAGCCTTTGCATAGTCAATGAAGCACAGATAGACATTCCTCTGGTACTCTTCTTCCTGCCAAGATCCATCTAACATTAGCTATAATATCTCTAGTACCATGGACTCTTCTAAATCCAACCTGCACATCTGGCAGTTCTCTGCTGACATGTTGCTCCAGTTGTTTCTGGATAATTTTCAGCAGAATCTTTCTTACATGTGATAGTAATGATAAGGTTCAATAATTTCTGCACTCTAATAAATATCTTTTCAAAGAACTAACAGTATATGAACCTCACCTGATGGACTACACAGGAATCAGATTGACTACATCTGTTCAAAGAATCCTTGGAGAATCTCATTAGCAGCAATCAAAACCAGACCAGATGCTCACTGTGGAACAGACCACCAATTACACATGTGCGAGTTCCAAATTAAGAAGATTGAAACAAGTACACAAGAACCAAAATACAACCTTGAATCTATCTCACCTAGATTTTAAAACTATCTCACGAATATGTTTGAGGTAGTGAACACCAGATGAATTGTGGGGTGACGTTAGGATGTCATCCATGAAGAGGACAAAAGATCATAACAAAGACAAAGGAGAGAGAAAGGACCAAAATGAATGTCAGGAAAGTCTCTGAAGATAGAGTGTTGAGAAGCCCAAACAAAGGAAAAAGATGCAGAGGTAAAAGAGATGAACAGATGATTTCAAAAGGAAACCTAAGGAGACAAAGCAAAATATTATCATGAAATACACAAAGAGCTGCAGTCAGAGAATAAAAACATAAAAAAAAGAAGGATTTGCTTCACATTTCTCAGGCTGAGACAATTGAAAACAAATTCACACCTCAAGTTCCAATACTGAAAGATGTTATGGGCAAAAACAATTAGTTATACAGGCACTTATACTTATCCCTGACCTCTGCTAGACCCCTTCATCTGAGATTTTATGACACCTGCACACGAACCTTCCTTTTACTCATAATAGAGTCATAGAGACAATAAGTAAACTGTCCTAGGCAACATAGCCCACTGTGGTAGGATGTAGTCTAACACAAAACTCACTTCTCTTCTGGACTCAAATGAGGCTCATATTGTGTCTTGTTGAACTGGATTCTTTCCAGCACTTCTGCCATCATCTAATTTAACCTTACACTGTACAGTCGTAGCCTTGGGACCATATTGAGTATTTTGGAAGGTGTGTGTTGTGTCCAAGTATTCAAGCAATTGTCAAGAGTTCTGGTTCCTGATTATAGGATTTAGAGTTGATTATGCAGTAAAGAGTTAGGGGACCAACTAGACTCTAAAGCCTTCTGTAGAACCACAAAATGGGAAACTATACTTCATTCTTGACACCTAGCACACATACCTAGCAAGAATTGCTTAAAGGGACTTCTGGAAGTGCTGAAGTCTTGGATTGTTCAACCATGGCATAGAAATCCAAAATAGACAGAGTTAGGGACAGCAATCTGATGTTCTTCCCAGGCCAGACTCAGTCAAGGGCCTCCTTTGTAAAGCCGAGGTCCACTTTGTATAATTATCAACTTAACAGATGACCTTGAAACCAGTGGCCTTTGGGAAAATATCATATTTTAACTTCAGAAGTATTGCCAAGATGACGGTCCCTAGCTGAGAATTGTTCTAATGAATGGTACTTGCCTCTTACAGGCTAAGAATGACCAGAAAAAACTCAGTGATTCCATACAAACAAACTCTTTTATTATTATTATTAAATTTTACTAGTTTTAATGAACATTTACAGAGATTTTGGGTTTTCATTCATTCATTGTTGCACTGTTTTCTCCACCCTCCT
>NW_006400112.1:923520-924733 GCF_000299155.1 Elephantulus edwardii
GAAGACCATGGCCTTTATCAGATGCACCTTAGTCTCCAGAGAGACACCACTGCTCTTCAGCACTTTGGAGAGGTCCCTAACAGTAGACTTTCCCATGGCAATGCGCCTTTTAATTTCCTGCCTGCTGGTGCCAAGGGTAGATTAAAAAAAAGGAAGAAGACACAGAAAAGCATTATAATAGAATATCCAGAGGGCTGGAGTTGGGACATAAAAAGTGAAGAACTCACTCAGTATTTCTAAATCTGAAAGAACTGAAAAACAAATTCAAGCTTCAAGTTGCAGTACTGAGAGATGCCATTGTCAAAATATCGAATGATTCAGAAAGCATCAAAAGAAGATGGAGAGTCACTATCAAAAAAAATTCCTGGACACTGAAATATTTCAGCAAGTAGCATACAATCAAGAGCCAATATTAACCAATGTAGAAGTTCAAGCTCCACTGAAGGCACTGAAACATTTAAATATGGCTGGAGGAATCAATTGACATGTTTCAACTAACAGATAGAGCCCTAGATGTGCTCTCCAGCCTGTGCCAGGAAATTTGCAAGACCTGGCCAGTTGACAGGCAGAGATCCATATTTGTTCCCATTGTTGTGCCACAATCTCGAGTCCCCCAAGGGATACCAGGGAGCCAAAACCGATGCAAGAACCTGAGGGATTTTATTACGAGCTCGAGCAGGGACTCTACACATGCACGGACACAGAGGAAGCGTGGCAGAGCCCCCAGCGCTTCAAGACAAGGGTTTTTATTGGTGCTGGGAGTGGCAAAGACTGAGTGAGGGGCAGGAAGATACCAGGGGATCCGGTAACTTGTGAGGGAAGATGGAGGCGGTGCGAAGCGATTGGCTAACTTGAAAATAAGCGGGCTCATCAGCAAGGGCACGAATATTTGGCATACTCTGATTGGAGTAAGATCCATACAGGAGGAGTTAGAGTCACTTCCTTGTTGCTGAGGTCCTTTCAGGAAGTGAACTTGAGAAAAGCAAGGACAAACACTTAAGATGGTGGCCAGACCAGATAGAGAGATAGAGACAGAGATAGAGATAGAGATAGAGAGATATATATTATTTTGATATATTAAATTGATATATTGCTATGCTATATTAATATGTTATTATAGTACTGAAGAGCAATGGTGTCTCTCTGGAGACTAAGGTGCGTTTGATACAGGTCATGGTCTTCACAATCACTTGTTATGCATCAGAGAGTTGGA
>NW_006400112.1:929075-939327 GCF_000299155.1 Elephantulus edwardii
TACAACAGTGGCATCATGCAATATTTGTCCTTTTGTGACTGGGATATTTCACTCAGCATAATGTTCTCCAGAGTCAACCATTTTGAATAATATTGCATGAATTCCTTGTTTTTCAATGCAGCATAGTATTCCATTGTGTGAATATACCACAGCTTCTCTAGCCATTCGTTTGTTGATGGGACAAACAAACTTTTATTAAGCAGAAGCAGCTTACAAATGACAGAGATGGCTCACGGATGGAGACAGAAAGAAGCCTTGTCAGTGTTAGCCTTTGTTTCCCCAAACAAAATATTTCCAGGATTTTTAAAATATTTGAAACATTTGCCCTTTTGTAACTGTGAAAGCAATATCAGTTTAAAGACTAAAGTGTGCCAGATTTAGGGTACAGTCTTCTCAATCACCTGTTATGCATCAGAGAGCTGGACAATGATTGAAGATGACAGAGAAGAACTGGTACCTTTGAATTGTGGTACTGGAGAAGAATACTGAATATTGTGTGGACTGCCAAGAGAACAAACAGATATCTCTTGGAAGAAGCCCAGGTGCTTCCTGAAGTCAAAGAATTCATCTCTAATACTTTGAACATGTAGCTAGGCGAGGCTATTCTTCGAAAAGGGACATCATGCTTGGAAAGATGGAGGGTCAGCAAAGGAGAAGAATACCTACACACATCCCCCAACTAAATAGATTGACATAGTGACATCAGCAATGGGCTTTAGTGTGTCAGAGATGATAAAGATGCCACAGGACAGGTTGTTCTTGGGGTCATTATGAGTCATATTCAACTTAACAGCACCTAACAGCAGCACAATGTCTTCCAGACTCATTCATGTTGTTTAGTGTTTTACTAGTTCATTGTTTTTAATGCTGCATAAGACCACTTTTATAACTTTAAGATAAATACAAGGGAGGGGAGAACTAGAAAAGTATGGATAAGTAATAAGCACTGCACTGCAATAGGTGAAGGAAAGGGTAATCTGAAAGGAATGAATGATTAGATACTATATGCATGACAAGTAACAACCTGGAAGAAGACAAGCATTACAAAATTAAATGGGGAGCTTCAGTGGCCTAGTGGCAAGATGCCGCATTGCAATTCCAAAAGTGCAGTTCAAATCCACCAGATGCTCCACTGGAGGAGAGGTAATCTCCTCTGCCAGTCAGATCTGACTCCACAATACACAGCAGCAAAAACAAAACAAAACCAAAATGAAATGGAGGGAAAGGGAGACAGGAAAACGTGTAAAAACCAATCTCTTTGAAAACCTTCACTAAAATAACAATAAAAAATTTTTAAAAATTCAATTAGCAAAAAAAATAATATTTCAAGTAGGATATGGCTATCATGTATATTCATAATTATCTTGTGAATGTTATTAGGTTACTGTTGTGGTTGTTGTTGTTGTGTGCACATCACTTACAGAGATCCTATGAACAATGGTTCTGAACTTTGGTGGTGGTGGTGGTGTTATGTGCCATTGAGTCGCTAGTGACTCATTGCGACCCTATATACAACATCCCTAAACCCTGCTCTATCCTGTGCCAATCTTATTATCTCTGACACACCTACCCTCTCATTACCCTAGTCACTGAATCAATCCATCTCATTGAGGGTCTTCCTCTCTTGCGCTGTCCCTCCACCCTCCCAAGCATGACATCTATCTCCAAGGATGAGTTCTGCCTTGCAATATCCAATGTATATCAGACAAAGCTTCAGAATCCTTGCCTCCAAGGAGTAGCCTGTGTTCACCCTCTCTAGAATGTACTTGTTTGTTCTCCTAGAAGTCCATGGTATATTCACTCTTCTTCAGCACCACAGCTCAAAAGCATCAATCCTCCATCTATAATGCTTAGTTATTGTCCAGCTTCCCAATGCATAGCAAGTAATTGCAAAGACTATGTCCTGAATCAGGAGCATCTTAGTCTCCCGGCTGGCATCGTTGTTTCTCAGTACTTTGGAGAGATCTCAGACAGTAGACTTTCCCCAATGCAATTCACCTTTTATTTCCTGGCTACTGGTAACAAGAGTGTTGATTGTAGAGCCAAGGAAACTAAAGCTGTTTAACAATCTCAATCTTTTCACCATCCATCATGATGCTGCCAATTGGCCCAGTGGTGAGAATATTTAAACGTTAGGTGCTGTCTTAACTTAAGGTACTATCAATTTGACTATGACACATACCCAATAGTCCATAAAAACCATAACATATTGACCCTGTGAACAACAGATGGAATAAGCAAGAGGAAACGCATGATTATGGAGATCAGGTTGCATGCGCATGATGCACGTGATAGAATTCATCGCAAAAACTTCTGGAATTGGTTGACATGACTTATTCAGGGATGCCACACATATGAAGTTTCTTAAAGGTTCTAGTTCAAGTCCAGCTATGAGAACTACATTCATTTTCATCCTTATTCCAAGTTCACTCATCAGTCAGAATGAGGAAGGAATTGTCATGGTCAGGAGACAAACTCAAGCCAGTAGTTCTGAAAAACATCTTTTGAGGAGTGATCTAACTATAAAACAAATTCAAGCCTCAAGTTGAAATATAGGAAGAATATTGAATGATCCAGGAAGCATCAAAAGAAGATGGAAGGAGTACACAGAGTCACTGTACCGAAAAGAATTGACTTACACAGAAGAATTTCATGAATTAGCACATGATCAAGATGCAATGGTAATAAAGGAGGAAGTTCAAGCTGCCCTGAAGGAATTGGCATAAAATAAGGCCCCAAGAATTGATGGAATACCAATTGACATATTTCAACAAACAGATGCAGCCCTGGACATACTCACCAGGCTATGCCAGGAAAACTGAAGGACATCTGTGGACCGATTCCTGTTTATACTTGTTCCCCAAAAAGGTGATCCAACAGTATGTTGAAATTATTGAACAATATCACTAATACCACATATAAACAAAATCTTGCTAAAAATTATCAGAAATAGAAAAGCTGTGTTTAGGCACTTCACCGAAGACGACATTCAGATGGCTAACAAACACATGAAGAAATGCTCAAAATCCCTAGCCCTAAGAGAGATGCAAATTAAAACAACTATGAGATATCATTTCACCCCAGTCAAAATAGCAAAATTTAACAGAACAGCAAGCAACAAATGCTGGCGAGGTTGTGGAGAAACTGGAACCCTGATTCACTGTTGGTGGGAGTGTAAAATGGTGCAACCCCTGTGGAAAGCAGTATGGCGCTTTCTCAAAAAGTTGCAAATAGAGATACCATTTGACCCAGCAATTCCACTACTGGGAATATACCCTGAAGAGACCATAGCTGACATCCAAACAGATATATGCACACCCATGTTCATTGCAGCTTTGTTCACAATAGCAAGGAGTTGGAAACAACCTAAGTGCCCATCAACAAACGAATGGCTAGAGAAGCTGTGGTATATTCGCACAATGGAATACTATGCTGCATTAAAAAACAAGGAACTCATGCAATATTATTCAAAATGGTTGACTCTGGAGAACATTATGCTGAGTGAAATATCCCAGTCACAAAAGGACAAATATTACATGATGCCACTGTTGTAGAATGGGACTGTCCTTGGGGTTAGGGAGACACTGAGTAAGATGGGTTCAATAATGTATACTGCACTGAAGCAGAGGAGGGAGAGAACCGTCTAAAAGAGAGATGTAACTGGGTATTTCTGTCATCACAGGAGACTAGAGCGAGGGCTGCATGGTGGAGGGGACCTTGGGGAGGGTTTGTAAAACAATGAAAGAATCTTTTCTTTTACTTTTCCATAATTTTTGGACTCATGTACTTATAACTTGTTAGTCAAATTTGTGTCTTCTAGGTTGCAACACCCCCATGATACATCTTGAAGGATATGTACATGTACAACCAAGCACAATCAATAAGAGTGCATCTGAATTCCAAAATCAATCTCCATAATAGTCTATGTGTTTCCTACTGCCAAAGGGGCCCTTTAGAGTAGTGAGAGAAGATCTTCACCCTGAAACCCACAGCGTCCCTTTTCAGCAGGAAGTAGCTAAGAGAATACGCCGTCCCCTTTTCCTTATGACTCAGGGTGAAGTCTCTCTCAGGGAGGAGTGATAGGGAATGGCAAAGGATACACTGACAAAGAAGATTAATCAGAACTGGCTTTGACAAGCACTGTGGCATTTGGACAAGAACAAACTGGGAGGAGGGTAAAGAGAATAGTGCAACAATGAATGAGTGGAAGCCCAAAATCTCTGTAAATGTTTATGAAAATTAATAAAATATAATTATAGAAAAAAAAAAAAAGAAAAGCTGTGTTTAGAAGAGGCCATGGCACTAGGTATCGCATTACCATCGCCACAAGGATCATAACTGAAAGCAGAGAGTGCTAGAAAGATTTGTGTTTTATTAATTATGCAAAAGAATTTGACTGTGGATCTCAATTAATTTTGGCTAACATTGATAAGAATGAGAAACCCAGAACATTTTATAGGGGTCATGCAAAACCTATACATACACCAGGAAGCTATCTTACAAACAGAGCAAAAGAGTACTGAAAGTAGTCTATTAGGGATGTATCCTCTCTCCATTGCTTTTCAATCTAGATGCAGAATAGATAATTTTGAAGATTGGACTTTATGGAGAAGAATGTGACATCAGGATTGGAGGAAGTTTTCACAACAGCCGTGCTCATTGAAACAGGAGATTTGAAGCATTTGCTGCAGAAGGTCAGGGACTTCAGTTTTCAATATGGGTGTCTCCTTATCAAGAAAACAAAGACTCTCATCACTGGGCTGATGGGCAGCATAATGACATATGGAGAAAAGACTGAGAATTGTAGGAAGAACAAAAATTATGATTGAGAAAGAGTGAGAAAATTGTTCACAATTTCATCTTTTTTTGTATCCACAGCACTCTTAACACCAACAGTCAGAAAACAAAAGAGGAGTTGCTTTGGGAAAAAGTCTTCTGTCAGGGACCTCTCCAGAGTGCTAAGAGCCACAGTATCAAGCTAAAGACTAAAGTATACCTGATCCAAGCTATGCTTTTCTCAATTGTTTGTTATGCCTCTGAGAGCTATGCAATAACTAAGGATGACAGAAGAATAATTGATGTCTTTGAGTTGTGGTGCTGGAGGAAAGTATTTAACATACTATTGACTGTCAAAAGAACAAACGAGTCTGTCCTAGAGAGGGTAAAACCAGACTGCTCCTTGGAAGCAAGGATGATTTTTTTTTTTGCTTAGTCTTTTTTTTTTATTTTATATTGGTTTGTATACAAAATCCACATACATAGTGTTTCATTCACATACATTATGCTTCACACATTGCTTTATTCATATTTTGTTTCATATGATCATTCCTATACATTGTGTTTTATAAAAATTAATCACTATTGATACATACTGATACAGGCCATGGTCTTTGCAATCACTTGTTATGCATCAGAGAGTTGGACAATGACTAGGGATGACAGAAGGAGAATTGATGCCTTTGAGCTGTGGTGCTGGAGAAGAAAGAGTATTGAATGTACCATGGACTGCCAAGAAAACAAACAGATTCATCCTAGAGAGGATTAAACCAAGCTACTCCTTGGAGGCAAGGATTCTGGGGCTTCATCTGACATACTTTGGGCATGTTGCAAGGAGGGACAAGTCCTTGGAGAGGGACATCATGCTTGGGAGGGTGGAGGGACGGCGCAAGAGGGGAAGACCCTCTATGAGATGGATTGATTCGGTGACTGGGGTAATCGGGATGGGTGTGTCAGAGGCAGTGCAATTGGCGCAGGGTTTAGGGCTGTTGTACATAGGGTCGCTGTGAGATGCAAACGACTCAACGGCACATAACAACAACAACAATCACTATTGATCTATTCCCATTATTACTCTCTTTTTTCAGGTCCCCACTGGATCCTCCCACTATCCATCAAATTCTATGACCCCATGAATTCCCCTCATCCTTACCCTTAGTACCTTTATTCCATCTCTTTTCCTTTTGGACTTTTTACATGCCTTACTCGTTGTTCTTATATTTTTACCATAATGGTCTTATGCAGTATTTGTCCTTATGAGACTCAGTTCACTCATCCTAATGCTCTCTGTTGTTGCTAGGTACCATCGAGTCGAGTACAACCCATAGCAACGCTACAGACAACAGATCTGAACCCTGTCCTATCTTGTGCCATCCTGACACATTAGAGCCCATTGTGGCAGTCACCATGTCAACCACCTTGTCGAGAGTCTTCCTCTCCTTCACCAACCCTCTGCCTTTCCAAGCATCATATCCCTCTTCAAGGAACAGTCCCTCCTATCAACATTCCCAAAGTATGTGAGGGGAAGCTTTATCATCTTTGCCTCCAAAGAGCACTCAGGCTGCATTTTCTCCAAGACATACTTGTTCAATACTTTTTTTTTAATATTTGTTCATATTGTCTCCAACACCACAGCGAAATGTATCAATTTTCCTTCTGTCATCCTTATTCATTTTCCGGCTCTCAGATGCATAGCAAGTGATCAGAAAGATTATGGCCTGAATCGGATGCACCTTAGTCCTCAAAAACTGACATCATTCTTCAATAATTCAGAGAAGTCCCTAACTGCAGACTTTTCCAGCACAATACATCTCTTGATTTTCTGACTGCTGGTACCAAGGGTGTTAATTGTGGATCTAGTAGGACCAAGTTGTTGATAGTTTCAATCTTTTCTCCATCGATCATGATGTTGCCTATTAGTTCAGTGGTAAGAATGTTTATTTTCTTGACTTTGAGGTGCAATTAATTTTGAAGGTTATATTCTTTGATCTTCTGCAACAAAGGCTTCAGTTTCTTCACATTTTCAGCAATCAAGATAATGTCATCTGCATAATGAGTTTTTGTCCAATCTTAATGCCTCATTCTTCTTCATACAGTCCAGTTTCTCTAATAATATGCTCAGCATACAAATTGAGTAGGTATGAAGTGAGAATACAACTCTGACATACCCTCTTCTTGATTTTAAACCATGACGGCCTAGTATTATTTAATTTTGGAGGAATATTCTTCTAAGTTGTATAGAACTCTTCTGTCAATTTACTGTACTGAGGTAATCTGGATTTGCAGTGAAGCTGAACTTTGTGCCATTGGGGGTCAAATGCCAAAACAGCTGCCCTTTGGTGTACAGTGTTTAGTGGATTTCCCAGTTCAAGACAGGTTTGGAAGCATGAGTAGCATCCACTTTCTAAACTTCATGCCTCTAGAAATCTATGAACCTGGAGAAACAATGATAGTTACAGAAAGGCTTCGGGCATTTAGTTCATAGGGTCACTATGAGGATGCTAATGAGGGTGTTCGACTCTATGGCAATCAACAACACAACAAGAACAATGTTCCCTTGCCCTGTTCACACAAAAGCCTTCTGGTCTATCTATGTATAGGTTTCACATGAGCACAATTTAGTGTTCTGGGATTCCCATTCTTCTCAATGTTAGCCATAACTTGTTATGATCCACATAGTCAAATGACTTTGCATAGTCAATAAAGCATAAATAGACATTCTTCTGGTATTATGTTTTATTATCATTTTTAAATTTTTTTAATTAATTTTAATAAAAGTTTACAGAGACTTTGTATTTCCATTAATTCATTGTTGCATTCTTCTCTCTCCCACTCTTCCCCCCCAATTTGCTCTTCTCTTTGAAAAGTAAGAGAAAAATTATTTCGTTGTTATACAATCTCTCCCCTCAAGTCCACTCCACTATGCTGCCTTCACTCTGTACTCCTGTCATAACAATAATACTTAATCATATATCCCTTTTAAACAGTTATCTCACTTATCTGTTTTAATGCAGTATACATTATTTATCCCCTCTTCCTCAGTCTCCCCTCAAGCCTTATGTCAGTCCTCTTTTAAAACAGTGGCATTATATAGTATTTGTCTTTTTGTGACTGAGATATTTCACTCAGCATAGTGTTCTCCAGGGTCACCCATTTTGTATAATATTTCATGGATTCCTTGTTTTTCAAAGCAGCATAGTATTCCATTGTGTGAATATTCCATAGAATATCTATTCATTTGTTGATGGGCACTTGGGTTGTTTCCAGCTCTTTGCTATTGTGTATAAAGCCACCATAAACATAGGTGTGCATATATCTGCTTGGGTGGCAGTTATGGTTTCTTTAGGACAAATTCCCAGTAGTGGAATTGCTGGGTCAAATGGTATTTCTATTTTTAACTTTTTGAGAAAGTTTCATACAGCCTTCCATAGTGATTGCACCATTTTACACTCCCACCAACAGTGAATAAGGGTTCCAGTTTCTCTACAACTTACCAGCAATTGTTATTTGCTGTTCGGTTAAATTTTGCTATTCTTACTAGGATGAGATGATAAGAGAGATGCAAATCAAAACAGCTTTGAAATATCATCTGGTATTCTTTACTTTCAGGCAAATCCATCTGACATCAGAAGTTCCTGCTACCACAGCCTCTTCTAAATCCTGCATGAACTTCTGACAATTCCCTATCTATTTACTGTTCTGGCCATTTTTTTAAATGATCTTCAGCAACATTTTGTTTGCATGTGATATTAATTATATTGTTAGTTTCCACATTTTGTTGTATCATCTTTCTTGATAATGGAAATAAATACAGCTCTCTTACAATCCATTTGCCTGACAGCTGTCCTCCAAATTTCCTGGCATAGACTGATGAGTGCATACAGAGTGGCATCTTTCAATTGAAACAAGTCAATTGGTATCCCATCAACTTTTTAATATATATATCAATGCCTTCAATGCAGCTTCCATTCCAACTTTTATTACTATTGGCTTCTGCTCATATGACACTTTCTGAAATTTTTCTGGTGCAGTGACTCTGTGTCTTCCCTCCATCTCCTTCTTGGGTCCTTAAATATATTACCTATAGCATCTTTCAATATGTGACTAGAGTCTTAAGTCTATTTTTCGTTTCTTTCAACTTGAGAAATGTAAAGCAAATTTGTCTGTTTTTTTTCTCAAATTTTAGCTTTCTGCACATTGCTTTATAATACTTTGTGTTGTCTTCTTGAGCTGCTCTTTGAAATTTTCTGTTCAGCTCTTTTACTTTGCCATGTTTTCCCTTTGTTTTGGTTTCTCAACTCTCCAGTGCAATTTTTAGAGTCCCTTCTAACATCCATTTTGGGTTTTTCTTACTCCTTTGCTTATAATAAACTCTTGCTCTCATAATGGGTGATATCCTTGATAACATCCCACAACTCATCTGGTCTTCAATTATTAGTGTTCAATGCTTCAAAACTATTCCTAAGATGACTTTGAAATTCAGATGGAATAGATTCAAGATCACATTTTGGTTCTCAACTTGTTTTCTTTGTTTTGGCCTCAATTTGAGCTTGAACATGAGTAACTGATGATTTGTCCCACAGTCAGCCCCAGCCCAGTTTTGACTATTGATATGGAGCTTCCCCAATTATTCCTTCCACAGAAATAGTCAATGTGATTCCTATGTAGCATATCAGGTGAGGTCTATGTGTAAAGTCACTATCTGTGTCTTTTAAAAAATTGAAAATACAAAATTTGATTGTCTATTTCAAGCCTCAGTTTGTCACTATGTCCATATTTTCCGATTACTCTTCCTTCTTCAATGTTTTCAACTTTTGCAGTCCAGTCACCAATTATGATTAATGCATTCTTTCTTAAAAATATTTTATATTGGTTTACTTTCAATGTTCTTATGCATTGTATTTCACACTATTCTTCATTCACACTGTGTTTCATGCAATCCTTCTCGTTTATTATGTTTTATAAAAGTAATCACCAGTGGACTATGCCTACTGCTACCTTGTCTTATCAGGTCCCTTCTGTATATTTCCTATTTTCTTCAACCCCTCCCTCTACCTACAAAATTGTGCAACCCTGTGATTTGGTCCCTACCCCTCCTCACCCCTTTGCTCCCCCCTCCCTCCTGGGATCCCCATGCATATTTTACTAGTTATCCTTCTATTTTTACAATAATGATCTTATGCAGTCTTTTTCCTTATGAGACTGATCTAGTTCACTCAGCATAATGCTTTCCATCCTCTCCCAAGTTATGTAATATATTTCAAAATTGTTGCTTCTAGGTGCTGCATAGTATTCCATCATGTGAATGTACCACAATTTCTCAATCCATTCTATTTTGTTTGGGCATTTGGACTGTTTCCACCTTCTTGCGATGGTGAATAATGCTGCTCTAAACATTGGTGTACAAATCTCCATTTTTTTTAAAAAAATTTTTTCTATAATTATATTTTATTAATTTTCATAAACATTTACAGAG
>NW_006400112.1:945641-947469 GCF_000299155.1 Elephantulus edwardii
GTTCCCCGGCCTGGCGGCGGCGTTCCCGGTCTGGCAGGCGGCGGCGTGCGCTCCCCCGGCGTTCCCTGGTCTGGCGGCCTCGCCCTCGCGCTGCGTTGCCCTCGCGCTACAAATCTCCATTTTTGTCTCATTTCTGTATTCCTAGTAGTGGAAGTGGGCCATATGGAATTTCTATGTTCAGCTTCTTGAGTAAATATCAAACTGCCTTCCAAAATGGTTGTAACCATTCTACAATCCCACCAACAGTGTATGAGAGTTGCCACCTCTCCACATCTTCTCCAACATTTATTGCTTCTGCACTGTTAAATTTTATCACTGCTACTGGGGAAGCAGGAATCTCTCTAGAGCACTGAAGAGCAAGGATGTCAGTCTGGAGACTAAGGTGGGCCTGATGCTGGCCATGGTCTTTGTAATTACTTGCTATGCACCTTAGAGCTGGACAATAACTAAAGATGATAGAAGAAAGATTGATGCCTTTGAGTTGTGGTGCTGGAGAAGAGTGTTGAACATACTGGACTGCCAGAAGAACAAACAGATCTGTCCTGGAGAGAACAAAATCAGGCTGCTTCCTGGAGGCAAGTATTTTGAAGCTCTCTCTCACATACTTTGGGCAGGTGGCCAGGAGAGACCAATCCTTCAAGAAGGATGTTATGCTTGGAAGGGGAGAGGGATAGCACAGGAGATAAAGACTCGGGATTAAATGGATTGACTCAGTGCCTGGAGAAATTAGGTCTGTTGGAGATGATGAGATTGACTCAAAATAGGGCAGGGTTTGGAGCTAATGTACATAGGGTCGCTATATGTCTCAGGTGACTGACACATAATGAAAATAACAACACTGGCGTAAGATGGTATGTCATTGTGGCTTTGATTTGCATCTCTCTGATTTTGAACATTTATTCACATGTATGTTGGTCATGTGAATGTCTCCATCTAAGAAAGTTCTTTCTCTGTCTTTTGCCATTTTATAATTGGGCTATCAGAATCTTTTCCCTAGATGCCCTTAGTATTCTGTAAACTTGTCAAATGTTTGTTCCACAGTTGGTAGGGATTTTTTCACCCTATTGGAAAGTTTTTGATGCACGCAGGGATTTATTTAATCTTTAGAAGATTCCAATCATCAATGTTATCCTCTCCAGATTGTGCATTTCTGGCTGTATTTGTCAGCGTTTTTACACCATAGACCAGGCTTTCTAAGTTTGACCCCAATTTGTCTCTTATGAACTTTATAGTTTTGGGCTCTATTCTCAGATCAATCTTGAGTTCATTTTTGTGTACGGTGTTAGATGTGGATCCTATTTCATCTTTCTGTAGGTTGCAGTCCAGTTTTTTTCCCCAGCACCATTTGTTGAAGAAATTATCATTTCATCATTTGATAGGTATTATTTCCTTGTCAAATACATGTCAAAAAATATGACTGTAGATAGATAGGTCTATTTCTGGGTTCTCAATTCTATTCCATTGTGCCTGTTGTACCAGTATACACTATTTGGTTATTACCACTCTGCAGTAGGTTTTGAGGTCAGGAAATCATACCTCCCACTTCACTTTTTGTTTTTCAAAAGTTCTTTGATTATTCATTGTCTCTTTCCTCTCCAAATATACTTGACAATTTCCCTTTTTAACTCCTTGAAAAATTAATTTGGTATCTGCATTGGCATTGCATAAAGATTTTAATAGGGTTGTCATTTTTATAGCATTGTTGTTGTTGTTGTTGTTGTTATGTGCCGTCAAGTCATTTGCGACTCATAGCGACCCTATGTACAACAGCCCTAAACCCTGCTCTATCCTGTGCCAATTGCACTGCCTTTGACACACCCATCCCGAT
>NW_006400112.1:948274-953229 GCF_000299155.1 Elephantulus edwardii
TCCAAGTATAGGTTTTGCATTAACACGATTAAATGTTCTGGGATTCCCATTCTTCTCAGAGTCAGCCACAGTTTGTTATGATCCACACAGTCAAACCCTTTATAGCATTAAGTCTTCCTATTCATGAACAGAGAACATTTTTGTTTATTTAGATCTTTTATTGTGTCTCAAAGAAGTGTTTTGTGTCTCTAGTTAGGTTTATTCCCAAGTATCTCAATTTGTGGTTGACTATTGTAAATGGTATTGCTTTCTTACTTTTGTTCTCTCAATTCTTTTTGTTCCTGTAGAGGAATCCACTGACTTTAAGATATTGAACTTGTTCTTCACAGCAGACATTTTCCTTTGTGAACTTTGTATGTAAACCAGTGTAAAATTATTATCTAACTTGAGTGGGACTGAAGAGCATTATGCTGAGTGAACTAACTCAGTCCCACAAGGAAAAATAACTATATAAAATAATTATTGTAGAATGAATATGAGGATCCAAAGGAGAGGGGGAGGGTGGAAGCAGATGGGTGAGGATGTGCAGGGGAGAGAGGATTAATCATGGGGTCATGCAATTTGATAGGTGGGGGGTGAGAAAAATGGGAAGGATCTGGTGAGAAAAATAATGTATTTGAATTTTATAAATAAACTAGCATAAAATATGTAAAATAGAATATATATGACTGGTTGTATGAAACACAATGTAAATTAAAGATTGTAAAGAACTATGTATACAAATTAAATATATTGTAAAGGTATTATTATAAGAAAATCAATTTAAAATATTTTTTAAAAAGATATTGATCTTGTATCCTGTCACCCTACTAAATTGTCCGCCACTTCTAAAAGGTTTAGTGTTGCATCCTTGGGGTTTTCTGTGTACACTATCATATTATCTCCATATAGCAACACCATCTTTTTGCCCTTAATGCCTTGTATTTCCTTCTCTTCATGTATTGCTCTAGGAAGTACTTCCAATACAATACTGAATAGAAGTGGTGGCAGTGGGCATCCTTGCCTGGTCCCTGTTCACAGGGAAAATGCTTTTAATCTTTCTTCATTGGGAGTTATACTGGCTCTTGGTTTTGAACACACACACACACACACACACACACACAGACACAGACACACACACACACACACTTCACTATGTTGAGGAAATTCTCTTCTATTCCTATTTTACTGAGTATCTTAATCAGGAAGTGGTGTTGGATTTCATCAAATGCCTTTTCTACATCAAAAGCTAGTTTTATATGGTTCTTGTTATTTGCTTTTTTTATTGTGATGCATTATGTTGATTGGTTTTCTTATGATGAATCATCCTTTCTTACTTTCTATGAATCCCACTTGGTCATGATGAATTATTTTTTATGTGATTTAGGATATTGTTGTTGGCTAGGATTTTGCTAGGGATTTTTGCATCTGTTAATTAGCACATCTTGATTGCATGTTCTGTCAGTTTCAGACTGCAAGATTTGGAAAAAATTTTCAATTTCTTGATCTTTCCCTGTAGGTATGTTGTTTTTGTTGTTGTTGTTGTTGTTGATTGTCTTCTAGTCAAGCACGACTCTAGCAACCCTATGAACAAAAGGCCTGAAGCCCCTCTACAGCTATAGATATTTATCAAAGTTCATAGAGCTTCTGGAGGCATGTTGCTTAGGAAATGGATGCCACTCCTGCTTCCAAAACTGTCATCCTCTCCAAGACAAACCTATTTGTTTCTTGGCAGCCCATGGTAATTTCAAGACTTCTCCAACACCACAATGTGGACACCATCAAGAGAAATAACGTGCACATCATTGGAATCCCAGAACAGGAAGAAGCAAGTAAAGGCACTGAAAAAGCTGTGGAAGAATTACTAGAGGAAAACTTCCCAGGCATAATGAAGAATGAAAGAATATATATTCAAGAAGCTGAGAGAACACCATATAGAATAGACCCGAAAAGAAAAACACCAAGGCATATCATAGTTAAATTTGCCAGATCCAAAGATAAGGAGAGAATCCTGAAAGCAGTGAGGGAGAAAAAAAGAATAACCTATAAGGGAGAGCAGATTAAAATTAAGTGCCAATTTCTCAGCAGAAACCATATGAGCAAGAAGAGAGTGGAAGGACATATAGCAAACACTCAAAGGACACAATTGTCAACCAAGAATACTGTACCCAGCAAAATATCCATCAAATATGAAGGAGAAATCAAGATACTCCCAGAAAAACAGAACCTAAAGGAGTTTGTAAAATCAAGTCTAGCATTGCAGGAAACACTAAGAAATTTCTTTCTTACAGAGGCCCCACAGAAAGCAACATGGACCAAAATAACTAGCAACAACAGCAAAAAGAACTCAACAAAATGATAGCAATAAAATTCTGTCTTTCAATAATCACACTGAATGTGAACTGTTTAAATGACCATTGAAGAGAAGAAGAGTAGCAGAGTAGATAGGAAAAAAAATCCATCAATATGCTGTCTACAGGAGACACACCTGAAAAAATGAAGATAAAGAAAGACAAAAATAGAAGGATGGGGGAAATATACCAAGCAAATTACAATCAGAAAAAACGCAGTAATAGCATTATTAATCTCTGATAAAATAAATTTGAAAGCAAATACCATCACAAAGGTCAAGGAAAGTCACCACATAATGCTTAAAAGATCAATAGAACAAGAGGGAATAACAATAATAAATATTTTTGCACCAAATGACAGACCTGTAAAAATATATAAAACAAGGATTAATAAAACTGAAACATGAAATAGACAACACAGCTATATTACTTGGACACTTCAACACATCACTCTCAAGAAAAGATAGTACTACCAGGAAAAAATACAACAAAGATGCTCAAGAATTAAACCACACAATAAACCAACTTGATCTCATAGATATTTATAGGCTAATGCACCCCAAAAAAGCACAGTATACCTTCTTCTCCAATGTGCATGGAACATTCTCCAGAATAGATCACATTTTAAGTCACAAGGAAAGCATCAATAAATTCAAAAACATAGAAATAATACAAAGCATTTTCTCAGACCACATTGCTACAAAATTAGAAATTAATAGCCAAAGGATAAAAGAGAAAAAAACTATCCATTTGAAAGCTGAACAATACCTTGCTTGAACACAAATGGGTACTAGAAAAAAATAAAAGCTGAAATCAAATATTTCTTGAAACAAATGGCAATGAAAACACCAATTACCAAAACCTCTAGGAAATAGCAAAAGCAGTAATAAGAGGTCAATTTATAGTAATAAGCAAACATAGTAAAAGGCAGGAAAAAATGACCATTGACTCTCTAACCCAACATCTCCAACAAATTGAAAAATAACAGCAAGAAAACACTACACCCTCTAAAAAAGTGAAATTATAAAAATTAGAGCAGTAATGAACGAAATAGAAAACAGAAAAACAATTGAAACCATCAACAAATTAAGGAGTTGGTTTTTTGAAAAGGTCATTAAAATCAACAAACCACTAGCAAAACTAACAAAAGAAAAGAAGGGAAAGACACAAATAAACTGAATAAGAGATGAATGGGCAATATCACAATAGAAATAACTAAAATGAAAAGGCTAACGTTGGAATATTATGAAAAATTATACTCAAACAAATATGAAAACCTAGAGGAAATGGGCAAATACTTAGAAATTCACAAACTACCTAATCTGACACCAGCTGAAGCTGAACACCTGAACAGACCCATTACAAAAGAAGAAATTGAAAAGGTAATAAAACAACTTCCAGCCAAAAAAAAATTCTTGAACCAGATGGCTTTACAAGTGAATTTTATCAAATATACACAGAAGAACTGTCACCAATCCTACATAACCTATTTCAGGAAATAGAAAAAGAATTCTCCCAGACCACCAAAATGGAAAACTATAGGCCAATATCTCCCATGAAAATAGATGCAAAAATCCTGGCCAATACAATCTAACTATACATCAAAAAAGAATTTACCATGATCAAATAGGATTCATAACAGATATGCAAGGATGGCTCAACATAAGAAAAACAATCAATGTAATTCATTACATTAACAATGTAAAGAACAAGAACCACATGATCCTATCAATTGATGCAGAAAAGGCCTTTGGAAAAATTCCAACATACTTTCCTGATGAAAGCACTCAACAAAATAGGATTAGAGGGGAATTTCTTCAACATAGTAAAAAGTATATATGCAACTCCAAGAGCCAACATTGTTCTCAGTGGAGATATAGTGAAGGCATTCCCCTTGAAAACAAGAACTAGGCAAGGATGCCCACTAACACCGCTCCTACTCAATATTGTATTGGAAGTCTTAGCAATAGCAATAAGGCCAGAGAAGGAAATAAGAGGTATCCAAATTGGCAAAGAGGAGGTAAAATTATCTCTATATGCAGATGATATGATAGTTTACATAGAAAACCCAAAGACTCAGCAAGTAAACTACAGGACATAGTTAATCATTTCAGCAAAGTGGCAGGATACAAGGTCAACATACAAAAATCAGAGGGATTTCTCTACAGTAACAAAGAGAATACAGAACTGGAGCTGAGAAAAACAATGCGCTTCACAGTGGCTAATCACAAGATTAAATACTTAGGAGTAAACCTAACCAAAAGCACAAAGGATCTGTTCAGAGAAAATGACAAAATATTATTACAACAACAACAAAAAAAAAGAACTGGAGAGGTGGAAGAATATCCCTTGCTCATGTATAGGAAGACTCAATATTCTGAAAATGACAAAATTACCAAAGGCATATGACTGTACGTCAGCAGCGGCATGGCCGTAGCTGTGGCGGCGGCTGCAGAAGCCCGAGCAACCGAGGCCGCAGTGGAGGCTACAGCCAGAGCGGCGTCGGCACAGGCACCCCAGGGAGTTTAAGATGGCGGCAGGGGGGGCGGCGGGCCTGCGGGAGGAGAAACGCTACGGGCTGTCTTGCGGACGGCTGGGACAAGACAACATCACGTGAAGCTCACG
>NW_006400112.1:955214-965343 GCF_000299155.1 Elephantulus edwardii
AAAAATTACCAAAGGCAATTTACACTTCCAATGCAATCCCAATACAAATATCAAATCCATTCTTCAAGGAGATGAAAAAAGGCAATCTCCAATTTCATTTGGAATGGAAAGAGGCCCATAATAAGCAGAACACTCCTTAAAAAGAGATACAAGGTAGGAGGCTTCCTACTCCCTCAATTCAAATCCTACTACACTGTCGGGGTGGTCAAAACAGTATGGCACTGGTACAATGACAGATACATAGATTATTGGAATATAATTGAGACTCCAGAAATGGTCAACTGATTTTTGACAAGGAGATGAAATCAGTTAAGTGGGGAAATGACAGCCTTCTTAACAAATGGTGCTGACAAAAATGGAAAACTACCTGCAGAAAACTCATGCCAGATCCACACCTCACTCCACACAGTAAAACCAATTCAAAGTGGATTATGGACCTAGGGCTAAAACCAAGGACTACAAACTTCACTAAATAAAAGCTTGGAAGAATTCTAGAGTCCTAACCCACAACATAAACAGTCTTCCAAGCATCCTGGAAAATCTACAACCAGGAAAGGATAAAATAAATAAGAATTAAATCCCTATGAACATACAAAAACTTCTCCAACAGAGTAAAAAGGGAAGCAACAGACTAGGAAAAAATATTTGGTAATGACATGTCAGACAAGGGACTTATATCTAGAATTTATAAAATACTCAAGCACCACAACAAGATAAAAGTAAATGACCCAATTAAAAAATGGGCATAGGTTATGAACAGACACTTCACCAAAGACATTCAGATGGCAAACAAACACATGAAGAAATATTCAAAATCCCTAGCACTAAGAGATATGCAAATCAAAACCACTCTGAGATATCATCTCACCCCAGTAAGAATAGCAAAATTTAACAGAACAGCAAATATCAAATGCTGACGAGGTTGTGGAGAAACTGGAACCCTTATTCACAGTTGGTGGGAGTGTAAAATGGTGCAGTCACTATTGAAGGCTGTATGACACTTTCTCAAAAATTTACAAATAGGAATACCATTTGACCCAGCAAGTCCCTTACTGGGAATTTACCCTAAAGAAATCATAATTGCCACCCAAGCAGATATATGCATACCTATGTTTATTGTGGCTTTGTTCGCAATAGCAAAGAGCTGGAAACAACCCAAGTGCCCATCAACAAATGAATGGATAGAGAAGCTCTGGTACATTCACACAATGGAATACTATGCAGCATTCAAAAACAAGGAACTAATGAAATAGTATGCAAAATGGATGATCCTGGAGGACATTATGGTGAGTGAAATATCTCAGTCACAAAAGGACTAATATTACATAGGGCCACTTGTATAACATGACTAACATCAGGGTTGAGGGAAGACAGAAAAGAAGGGGAAGAATGATGTATATTGCACTGAAACAGATGAGGGAGAGAACTGTTTAAAAGGGACATATGAATGGGTATTCTTGTCATTACAGAAGTCCAGAGTGAATGAAGGTTGCATAGTGGAGTGTACTTGGGGGGAGGGATTTCATAACAGTGAAAGAGTTTTGTTTGTTTTTTTTCTTTTCAAGGAGAAGAGTGAGTTGGGGTGGATGGGGTAGGCAGGGAGAAAAGTGCAACAATGAAAGACTGGAAACCCTAAGTCTCTGTAAACTTTCATTAAAATTAATAAAAATTTTAAAAAATAAATAAAAAAAACGAAGAATAGTCTATTGAACAGAAATTATCAACACTAAACCATCATAGGAAGAAGCATATGAACAAGAACCAAGAAGTCAAAGCTTCACTGGAGGTCCTGGAAAAAAGAAATCTCTAGAAATTGGTTGAATGCCACTTGTGGGGTATCAACAAACAGACATAGCCCGGCATGTGCTTAGTGGTCTATCTCAAGAAATTAGGGGAAAAAACTACATGGTTACATTATTAGAAGAAATCTGAATTTGCACCAATTTTTTTTAAATGTGATCCAACAGAATGGAGAAATTATTGGACTATTATTAATGTCATCCATAAATAGAATCCTGCTAAAGATTATTCATAAATAGCAGAAAGACTTCAATAATTGAAGCTGGATTCCGAAGACGCCTTGGAACAACATTGCTTACAATCAAGATTCATCCAATGTCAGCAGTGGTATGCCTTGTGCCAAGGCCTCTGATTTTGTCCATAGCTTCTCTCAATATTGCAAATCAAGACTTAAATTTGTTTTTTAGTTACTTCATCTTGAAAAATGTAAAGTGACTGGACTAATAAGCAACATTTTTATTTTGTTGTTATTGTTGTTGTCAGGTGCCATCAAGTCAAATACAGCTCATAGCGACCTATCTTTTACCATCTTCACACTACCTGACAAACTAGAGTCCATTGAGACAGTCACCATGTCAATCCACATGGTTAAGGCTCTCCCTCTCCTTTGCCAACCCTCCACCCTTCCAAACATCATGTCCCTTTCCAAGGAATAGCCTCTCCATGCCCAAAATATGTGAGGCAAAGCCTCATCATCCTTGCCTCCAAAGAGCACTTTGGCTGTACCTTCTCCAAGACATAGTTATCATTTATTCTTTTGGCAGTCCATGGGATGTTCAGTGCTCTTCTCCAACACCGCAATTCAGAGGCACCAATTCTTCTTCATCCCTATTCATTGTCCACCTCTTAGCTGCATAGCAAGTGATCTGAAAAACTGTGGCCTGAATCAGATTCACCTTAGTCCTCAAACTGATATCATTACTCCTCAATAATTTGGAGAGGTCCTTAACCGCACTTTCCCAATGTAATCCATCTCCTGGTTTCCTGGCTACTAGTACAAAGAGTATTAATTGTAGATCCAAATAAGATGAAGTTGTTGACAGTTTCACTTACTTCTCCATCCCCCATGATGTTGCCTGTTGGTCTAGTGGTAAGAATCTTTGTATCCTTGAAAATTGAGATACAATCCAAATTGAGAGCTGCATTCCTTGATTACTACAACAAGTACTTCAAGTCCTCCTCATTTTTAGCTAGCAAGGTTATGTCACCTGCATAACTCAGGTTATTGATAAATCTTCTAATTCTGCTGCTACATTCCTCTATGTTCATAGAGTCCAACTTCTCAAATAATTTTCTCAGCATACAGATTAGATAGATATGGAGATAATTAAATGAGGCATTAGAGGCTCTGGAAAAACAAGAAACTACAATCTAAAATATAAGGATAAATGTTTCAGATACTGTCAACATGATGGAGGGTCACATGAACAGGGTTGAAGAGATGGAACCCACAACCAGTGAAAGAGAAGATAGAATTGTCACCACTGATCTGTTAGAACAAAAAAAGGCAGAATAAGAAAGGAAGGAAAAAGCAGAAAATCTATATTGTGTAAGGCCATCAAGAGAAATAACATGTGCATAATCAGAATCCCAGAACAGGAAGAAGCAAGTAAAGACACCAAAAAAGTTGTGGAAGAATTAGTAGAAGAAAATTTTCCAAACATACTGAAGAATGAGGGAATTCAGGAAGCTGAGAGAACACCATATAGAATAGGCCCCAAAAGAAAAATATCAAGACATATCATAGTCAAATTTGCCAGAAACATAGGAGAGAATTCTAAAAGCAGCTAGGGAGAAACAAAGAGTAACCTATAAAGGAGAGCAAGTAAGATTAAGTACCAATCTCTCAGCAGAAACCATGCAAGCAAGAAGACAATGGAATGACATATATTGAACACACAAAGAACACAACTATTAACCAAGAATATTTTGCCCAGCAAAATTGTCCATCAAATATGAAGGAGAAATCAAGATATTCCCAGAAAAATAGAACCTAAGGGAGTTCGTAAAAACAACACCAGCATTGCATAAAACACTGAGAAATGTCCTTCTTACAGAGGTGCCACAGAAAGCAGGATGGACCAAAGTAACAACAGTGAAAAGTAGCAACAACACTGAAAGAATGCAGCAAAATGATAGCAACTAAATCTCGCCTCTCAACAGTCACACTGAATGTTATAAATGCACCACTGAAGAGAAAAAGAGTAGCAGATTGGATAAAAAAGCAAAATCCATCGATATACTGTCTACAAGAGAAAAACCTGATAAAGAGAGACTAAAAATAAAAGGGTGGAAAAAAATACACCAATCAAATGGCAACAAGAAAAAAAAGCATAAATAGCAAGATTAATCTCTGATAAAATATATTTTAATGCAAAATCCATCATAAAGGACATAATGATAAAAGGGTCAATAGAACAAGAAGACATAACAATAATAGCTATAGACCAAAGGAAAGACCTGCAAAACATAAAAACAAACATTAACAAAACTGAAAAGGAAATAGACACACTATGAACAAGAGCCTACGGTGATGAAGAAAGAATTTCAGATTGCTTTGAAAAAATTTGCTAAGAATAAGGCCCCAGGAATTGATGCTATACCAATTGACATAATCCAACTAACAGGTGCTACCCTAGATGTGCTTTCCAAGTTGTGCCAAGAAATCTAGAGAACAACCACTTGGCCAACAGACTGGAAAAGATCTATATTTGTTCCCATTCCAAAGAAAGGTGATCCCACAGAGTATGGAAATTATCAAACAATACCATTAATATCACATGCAAGCAAGATTCTGCTGAAGATTACCCAAAAACGACTGGAATAACACATCAACAGAGAACTACCAGAAGTGTAGGCTGGGTATAGATGGGGTAGTGGCACTAGGGATAGTGTAGCTAATGTTAGCTAGATCTTGGCTGAAAGCAAGGAGTACCAAAAGAATGTCTATCTTTGTTTCATTGATTACACAAAGGCATTTGACTGTGTGTATCATAACAAACTGTGGCTAACTCAGAAAAATGGGAATCCCAGAACACTTGATTGGATTAATATGAAACCTATAAGTGGACCAGGAGGCAACCATCAGAACAGCGCAAGGAGACACTGCATGGTTCAAAATTGGGAAGGGTGTGTGCCATGGCTGTATCCTGTCTCTATAACTTTTCAATCTTTATGCAGAACAGATTATCTGGGAGGCTGGGCTCTATGATGATTCTTAGGCGATCCCATTCATTTATTTTGTCTTCTCCTGGTTGTAGGTTGTTCATCTCTTACTTTGGTGTCTCTTCCCTTTATTTCGGCTTTTTGACACTAGTACAATTTTCAGTCTCTTTCAATATCCATTTTGATCTTTTCTTCCTCCTCTGTAACAACCTTTTGTTTTCTTCATGGATGCCATCTGGTGTCATACCATAACTCATCTGGTCATTAGTATTCAATGCCTCAAGCAATCACTAGAAAGAACAGATTCTCATTAGGTTCAGAAGACTGTCCTAACAGGATGGAGATTGCTGTATATGTGCCTTATTTTGCATCATAAAATATGTAACCTCTCAAAATGGTTATGTTAATCATTTCTAGAATTGAATGCTCAATTTTACGTCACTGGGTCAGCCCCTTGTAAGTCAGATCTCAGCAGCTGTATCCTGATTCAGATGCTGGTGTCCCTATGATTACCCCTGTGTTTCTTCTTGGCTGGCTCTGCATTTATTGAGGGCTGATTCAACTTTCAGGCTTGGGAAAGCCTTGGGCTACCTCAACTCCAATCCAAGATTGTGATAGCTCTCAAATTTTATCTGCTCAACAGTCAGCATCAGGTAAGCACTTTCTAAGTTCTTCAGACAGTCTCTTACATAGAGTAACGCTGAAACTCTGCAAGTTTTCCAATGCCATCACTGGTCTCTGCTGAATGGAGTAAGAGGCTCTTAGCATGAGGTTCCACAAAAACTGTTGGCCTCTTACTATTTACTGCCTATATCCTCTCTCACTGTTACCACTTACACTGGATGTGTAGGCCTCCTTGTTCTGTTCTTGAGTCTATAATTGCTGCCTGAGTCTCTCTGCTACTTGGGCCTGCTCATGGCAGTATTGTTAGGGTGTTGTTGTGACCTTGTTGTTGTTATGTGCCATCGAGTTGCACACTACTCATAACAACCCTATGTACAATAGCTATGAACCCTGCCATATCCTGACCAGTCTCACTGACTCTGTTCCTTATATCTATTAGTCTTATATCTATATCTATTAGTCTACTCTTTTCAAATTGCTTTGCTGCCATATATCTATTCAGTGTATTGTATTCTCTTCTCCAATGCCCTACTCTGCTGCTGTGGATTCACCAGGTCATTACTGACTGTTCTTCCTTCTACCAGGTCTATAGTTTCAGCTGGCGTGGGGGGGTGGGCAGGTAGTAGCATGTGATTAAGAACCAATGATAATGAAAGAAGTTCAAGCTACACTGAAGGCATTGCCAAAAAACAAGGTCCCAGGAATTGATGGAATATCAGTTGATATATTACAACAAACAGATGCCAAGGAATTTGGAAGATAGCTACCTCGTCAACTGACTGGATGAGATCCATATTTGTTCTCATTCTCAAAAAAGGTGATCCAGTGACTCTAGAGCATGAGAGGCCCATGGGTGGTGGACTCAGCCTCTTCACTTGAGACTATGGCCTCCCTCATGGAGCCAGGATAGCCTCTGAATCTAGCAGTACTGAAGACAATAGATGACTTGCTGCAGTGTGGAATTTGCTTTGAATATTTCAACATTGCGATGATGATTCCTCAGTGTTCACATAACTACTGTTCTCTCTGTATAAGAAAATTTCTGTCTTACAAAACTCAGTGTCCAACTTGTTGTGTGACAGTCACAGAATAAGAGCTGAAAAATAAATGAGTACTAGATGAACTGGTAAAAAGCTTGAATGTTGCACATTCTGGTCACAAAAGGAAGCCACTTCCCTAAATGGTATATAACCTGCTCTCTGATCATGACTTAAAGAAAAGGCTAAAACAGCATGGATTATCTGTTCAAGGAAATAGACAAAAGCTCATTAAAGACAGCAAGAATTTGTACATATATACAATGCCCAGTGTGATTCTCTGCATCCTCAATTAGAAGCTGAAATTGTTAAATAAATTGAAAATATAGAGATGAGTAGGATGCGTCTGGAAGCCAGTAACCTGAAATCCACAGAATATATTGTGAAAAACATCAAAATGAATTTCATCTTCTAGTAGATCAGGCTAGAAGAAGATACAAGAAAACTGCTGGCATGTAAAAAAAAGTATGAAAAGAAAAGAAATTATCAGAAAACCTGGTATCAGTACGTACAGGGCAGGAAAATAGTGAAATTCAATTCCCAGACATGATCTTGGTGGCAAACCATTTACACTAGGCACAGCTGGGCTCCCTCAGAAAATTAGAGTCTGATCAGTCAGATTATCCTTCAAGTTGCACTGATATCCAAGAAAGTGCTTCTTCACCAGAATCAGATTCATTTAATAGCCATGATCGTCAAGACACAGAAATAATTCCAAGATTGGCCTGCCACAAAAGAGCAGCTGAAAGTATTGCAGTGGAAGCAAGAAATTAACATAACACGAATTAGTGTACTCTTTGCTGACTTCCACTCCAGTGATTTCTGTTCCCATATAGATTTTATATTTTTAAATGCCTAAGATCTTAAATCCTAAATATGATGGTTAACTGATCTTTTTGTTGTTGTTGCCTTTTCGGATTTGATGACCTCTTTAGTAAAGGACTTTTTCTTCTTGAGTTTAAATTTCAGAATGTAAGAATATTCATCTCTTCTATGGAGGAACTAACCTCGGGGGTGGGGGGTGGAATATTTTTTTTCAACCCTACCACAAGGGACAGTTAAGTGCTTCTCTTTTTGGAAAGGCAAGCTGTCATCATTTACAGCCTTGTTGTGTACAAGCTCTTAGTGACATGATTGTAGTTGCTCAAATTTTATGGAGTAGTTGATAGTTGGTTAGACATGTGTTTACACATACTTTGAATAAGATGTTAGGATTTCAATTTAAAGTCACAATAACTTTTGAAACATTGGGCATATTTTTTCTGAAAGAATTCTTATGATTACTATGAGGTTTCTTTCCCCCTTTTAGGTCAATGCTTTAACACTTTGAACTCTGGCTATTAAAGAAATGGTTTACTAAATTATTTTTAAAATATGATCCAACAGAATGTAGAAATTATTTGAATAATATCACTATTTACACACTGAGGTAAAATCTCGTTGAGTATTATAAAAAAAAATGGCTAGAAAAGTACATCAACTGAGAACGTCTGGAAATTCAAGCTGGATTTAAAAGAAGCCATGGTACCAAGCTGATGCGCATAGCATCATTGCTGATGTTAGATGAATCCTAGCTGAAAATAGAGAATATCATAAGGATGCCCTTTTACATTCTATTAACTACACAAAGGCATTTGATTGTGATCACAACCAATTATGCTTAATTTTGAGAAGAATAGGAGTCCCAGACCACTTAACTGTACTCATGTGAGACCTGTCCTTAGACCAAAGAGCTATTGTCCAGACAGGAGATTACTGCATAGTTTAAAGTCAAGAAAGGGTTCATCAGAGTCATATCTTTTCTTCATACCTGTTCAATATTATGCCGAGCAAATCATTCAAGAAGCTGGACTTTATGCAGAGAATGTGGCATCAGGATTAGAGGAAATTCCTAAACAAGCTGTGTTATGCAGATGACACAACCTTGCTTACTGAAAACAAAGAGGACATGGAACATTTGCTGCTTAAAATGAAAGACTACAGTCTTCAATATAGATTACATCTCATCATCAAGAAAACAAAAGTCCTCACCACAGGGCCAAGAGGCAACAAAATGACAGATGGAAAAAAGACTGAAATTATCAGTTATTTAATCTTCTTTGGATCCACAATCAATGCTTTTAGTACAAGTAATCAAGAAATCAAAAGAAATGTTGCGTTAGGAAAATATGCTATCAAGTCTCTATTAAATAATGTCAGTTTAAACACGAAGGTGCACTTTATTCAAGTCATGGTTTTGGGTTGTTGTTTTTTTTTCACTTACCTCCTATGCATCTGCAAGTTAGGTAATGAATATGGATAACAGAAGAAGAATCAATGCCTTTGAGTCATGATATTGATGAAGTATAATAAATATTCTATGGATAGTTAGGAGGATGAAGAAGAAAGGGCAATCACAGTCCTTCCTAGAGGCAAGGATGGTGAAACTTCACCAATCCACGAAAAAATACATCATGCTTGGAAAGGTGAAGGACCAACCAAAAAAGATGAAGATCCTCAACAAGATGGATAGACAGTGACTGTAACAATGGGCTATAGCATATTGGGGAGGATGAGGATGGTACAGGATAGGGAAAGTTTCATATCCGTTGTGCATAGAGTCACTATGAGTCATAGTTGGCCCAATGGCACCTAACAACAGTGAGTATGGAGTTGTGCTGTCAGCCAAAAGGTACATGGCTTGAATACACTAGCTGCTAGCTGCTCTGCGGGATAAAGTTGAGCAATATCCTCTCATACTAACAGCTTCTGAAAAACAAATAGAGGGTCAGTTAGGAGTAAGTTCTGACTTGATGGCAATGAGTAAGTAAGTCACACACACACACACACACACGCATACACACACTGAATTTTCAATCTCATCTTTGAGAGTGATATCTACACTCTTGAACAAGGATTGTTGTGGTTGTTGTTATGTACTGTTGGGTCACTTGTGACTCATAGCGACCCTATGTACAAGTGCCCTAAATGCTGCTCTATCCTGTGCCATCTCTGACACACTCAATCCCACCACTCCGATCAACGAATCAATCCATCTCATTGAGGATCTTTCTCTACTGCGCTGTCCCTCCTCTCTCCCAAACATGATGTCCCTCTACAAGGACCAGTCCCCCCCTTGCAACATGCCCAAAGTGTGTCAGACGAAGCTTCAGAATCCTTGACTCCAAGGAGCAGCCCGGCTTCACCTTCTCCAGGACACACCTGTTTGTTCTCCTAGAAGTCCATGGTCAACACTCTTCTCTAGCACCACAGCTCAAAGGCATCACTGGAACGTAGAGAAGCCAAAGCACAAGGAAGAATTCAAGAGCTGAACAGAAGATTCCAAAAGGCAGCATAGAATGACAAAGCAAAATAATACAATGATATGTGTGAGGAGCTAGAGTCGGAAAATCAAAAGGGCAGAACTCATTCAGCATTTCTTAAGCTCAAGGAACTGAAGAACAAATTCAAACCTCGAGTTGCTATAATCAAGGATGCTTTAGGCAGAATGTTAAATGATCCAG